>NW_007253924.1:277554-279156 GCF_000164805.1 Carlito syrichta
CGGGGAGCAGCCACTGCACTCCAGTCTGGGCGACAGAGTGAGACTCCAACTAAAAAAAAAAATAAAAGGGAAGGAAGAAAGGGCCAAGTCAGAACAGGGATAAGAAAGGAGGAAGATGAGACATAAGTGCTTTCTAGGCAGTGAACACAGCATGAGGAAATGTTAGAGGCAAAACAGAGCACGAAACTTATTTCAAAATATCTCAGGATCAATGCACCTAGCAGGCTTTCTCCAGGTGTGGGTTACAAACTATCTCAATATGAATCACCCAACATGCTCGTAGAAATGCAGCTTCCAGGCTGGGGTCGGTGGCTCAGCCTGTCATCCTAGCACTTTGGGAGGCCGAGGCAAGTGGATTGCCTGAGCCCGCGGGTTCGAGACCCACCTGGGCAACTTGGTGAGACCTCGTCTCTACAATAAATCAATAATTAGCTGGGCATGGTAGAGCACGCCTATAGTTCCAGCTACTTGGAAGGCTGAGGTGGAAGAATCACTGGAACCCAGCATGTCGAGGCTTTGGTGGCTGGGAGTGTGCCACTGCACTCCAGTCTGGGCGACAGAATGAGACTCCAACTCAAAAGAGAAAAAGAAATGCAGCTTCCTGAACCCTGAAGCTCATCAGAATCTGGAACTCAGGACTTTGCATTTTATCTATTTACTTACTTACTTACTTGTGTACTTATGTATTTATTTATTTATTTTAGTCAGGCTCTCACTCTGTTACCCAGGCTGGAGTTGGAGACCAGCCTGGGAAGTACAATGAGACCTCGCCTCTACAAAAACCATCAAAAAATTAGCCAGGCGTGTTGACGGTGACACATGCCTGTAGTCCTAGCTACCCCAGAGGCTAAGGCAGGGGATCACCTAAGTTCAGGGGGTGAAGACTGTGGTGAGCCTAGATCACGCCACTACACTCAAGCTGGGGCGACAGAGTGAGACCCTGACTCAAACAAATACACAAACCAACACATAAAGGGAACAAAAGAACAGGATTCTACTTTAGAAAAACCATTATAGTTGCAGGGTGGGAGAACGAACTGGAGCTTGGGCAGGAAGTCATCCAGGTGTGAGAGCTTGGGGACAGCGGAAGACCTGAGGAGATACAGTCAGAAGGCAGAGCTGACCAGAACTGGGGTTGGTTCAGCAGGGCCTGGCAGCGGAGGGGTGTGGGCAGGGTGATACTGCAGCGGGAAAAGAGAGAGACTGTGACACTGAGACTTTTATAGGAAGTGGCAACTTTCTGACACCAGAGGGCTCGACGGGCTAACGCATCCAAGTCGAGCTCCCCGGAATGGCGAGAAGTGGAGTCTTATACCCTTGTTTATGTAAGGGAGGGGGTCATGTGAGCGATTACATATTTTCTTTAGAATTTTACAGGGTTGTACTCAGAAAAGTCAGATCTTTCAAAGAACAAATGGTCTCCAGGAAATGCAAAGAGTAGGATTGTAAACTGTTAACTTCAAAAGACGGGTTTTGGATACGTCTGTGAATTAGTTACTCTTTTGCATTCCCATGAAATGAAAAGGCCAGTCTCTGGCCATTTGGCTTTTCCTTTTTTTTTTTTTGAGTTGGAGTCTCACTCTGTCGCCCAGACTGGAGGGC
>NW_007253924.1:279176-282398 GCF_000164805.1 Carlito syrichta
CCAGGCGGGTCTCGAACCTGCGGGCTCAGGCAATCCACTCACCTCAGCCTCCCAGAGGCGCGGGATGACAGGCTGAGCCACCAAGCCGGCTGGCTTTTCTTAAACAAAACCGGCCTGGCGCCTGGCAGGTCTTTAAAGCTTGCCGCTTGACTTTCAAAACGAAATACCTTTAACTGCTACCAACCCCCCTTTCTGCCACAAGACTAGTGGGAGACAATCTGTCATCCCAGGTGATGACCATGGGGCCAGCTGCTGATCCTGAAGCAGCTACTCATGTGTTTCTGCGTTCATTCACTCAATCACACAAGAAATATATTTGAGCATTTGCCGCATTCTGTCACAATGTTAAGGACAAGGACACGCTAAGAATAATGCCTCCCTAAGGTCAGGCTTGAGTACTGATGGATGGCACCGATCACAAGGGTGGGGAGAAGAGAGGAACTGAGTTCTAGGTATGATGGGTCTGAAATGCTCGTGGAACTCAGATTCAGGAGACATAGACAAGAAGGAGTAACAGGTGTAAGAAGTCATCAGTACATTGATGGTAATAGATGCTGTGGGAAAGTAAAAGTTTCTGGTGTGGCTTTCCTGCATAAAATGAAGGCATTTTCCAATATTTAGTAAAAAGGAACGATCAGAGTATGCAAGAAATATGTCACTTGTGAAGACCACAGGAAAGGACTCTGAGTAGGGAATCAGGGAAAGTTTTCAAAGCTGCAAATGCTGCAAATTATAGCACCGCTGTCAGGACTCCAGTCTTGCTGGCTGTGGTTTTCCCATGCAGCCCTGGCCCACCCAGGGGCAGGAACGGAGGAAGAAACAGTGGCAGGAAAGGTTCTAGGAGCACATCCTCTTCAGATCCTGCCGGTTTCCTTCATCTGCTGTGCTCCCAAAACTCAGATCTGGGAACAAAAATCTGCTGTGTTTTTCTTCAGTTTGGTTTACCTGTAAACACAAACACACACACACATACACACATACACACACATGCACACAGATGCTCCACAGCCAATTCTACAAATACAAGTGCTGTTCCCTGACTTACCGCTTCCTAGTTAGGTAGCAATGTATCTTGAAATTTCTTCCTAATTTATGATTATATATGCCTATAGTCAAAGAGCTGGTTTGACGATCAAGAACAGACATTTGAAGTGGTCTTGTGAATTCACAACTAATTACGAGGAGAGACCCAAAAAATGGAATTTATTTATAAGAAATTATGTATTTATGCTCACATGTTTAAACTTCAATCACCTTCAAAGTTCTCTACATTGTATACAATACACCTATCAGGACTCGTTTTCTACTTCTCAAAACAGTTTTTGTTTGTTTGTTTGTTTTTTGTTTTTTTTTTTGAGTTGGAGTCTCACTCTGTCACCCAGACTGGAGGGCTGTGGCCGCTCCCGGCCACCGCAGCCTCGACCTGCTGGGCTCCGGCGATCCTTCCGCCTCAGCCTTCCAAGTAGCCGGAAGTACAGGCATGCGCTACCACGCCCGGCTGATTTTTTGATTTATTGTAGAGATGAGGTCTCGCTGCCCAGGCGGGTCTCGAACCCGCGGGCTCAGGCAATCCACTCATCTCAGCCTCCCAAAGGCGCGGGATTACAGGCTGAGCCACCGAGCCCGGCTTCAAAACAGTTTTTGACCTCATCAGTGTTGATGGCTTGTAGTGCTTCTGCCAGTTTTTGTTTCACCTCTTCCACATCAGCAAAATGTTTCCCTTTGAAGACTTTTATCATCAGGGTCAGGGGAGTCTCTTGGCCAAGATCAGGTGAATAAGGAGAGGGCAACTGGGGTCACACCATTTGGGGTCAAAAACTGCTGAACACCCAGCACGGTGTGGGCAGGGTATTTGTGTAAATCACCCACCGTGAAACGGGCTCATGCTTGAAAGAACCTCCAAAAACAAATTCACTGAAGCCAAATGCAGCCTCTCACAAAAATGCCAGCTGGTACACTGATGCCAATGGGTTCCTAGAACACTTACCTCATGGGGAAAGCCCACTACAAGGGACTCACCCTCCAAAAAATAATTCCGGGGCTTTTGGGTACCCCACATATCACTTCTACCCCCTGAAGTTCCAAGCACCAACCCTCTGTTTACATCCTTCTTACATATCTTCTTCTCCAGGTTTCCTTAACTTACTACTTATTCCATCACTTCTCCAGGTTTTTCATCACTTCCTTCTTATTCCACAGAGCCATTTAAAGCAAGTGGCAGACGACCGCCCTGCGGCTCTTTGTGCTTGAGTTGGACAGCAAGACGTCTCATTGGCCAAGCAGACAGACCCTTGCCCAGGGAGGTTGTGAGTCAAGGAATGGAGGAGACAGAAACTCTGCTTCTCTGGGTTCAGGGCATCCACACACACCCAGGTCGCCAGGTCTCCGGTTTGAAAGGTGCATTGATTTCTTTTTAAAATAATACCATTTTTTCCATTTTTCTTGTTCCTTTTTTCTGGAAATCTTTTTAAGTTCATTAACCCTCCTTAATAGATCTTCTAAATTTTTTACTTTTTCATCTTTTTTTAGTCTCTTTGGTTTTCGCACTTTTTTTGTGTGTTTAATATCTATGAGATTTCGGCCTCTCTGCTTCAACACTTCTATTAACTTTTTTCACTTGCAATATCGTATTTTTCTAAGAACTTCTTCTCCTTCCTTTTATAATCCCTGTCCTTCTTTCATGTAGGCTATAGCTAATCTCTCTGAAGACGTCGGGTATGTTTCTTTTTTAGTTTTCTTGTACCCCTGCATTGTTGGCATTGTCTTTTCTTACTGTTTGCTTTGGATTGATCTGCTTCCATATTGGAGATTTTCCTCCAATGTGTTAGGTTTCTTTGATGTTGGTTCATCTTTAAGAATAAGGTACTAAGAAGGTGATTGGACTCTCTGAGTGCTTGGGGTACACACTGATCTTTGAGCAACGTTTAGAGGAACTGGGTGGGGACCCCATTGGGAGATCTCTCTTCTCAAAATGTGTGAAGCTCCTTTAGGGGACTGATCATTGTCTCCAGGCAGCAGTTAGGCAATTTCATGCTCAGAGAGCATGGACAGGGTGATGATGTCCCAGGAGACTCATGGGGCAGCGCCGGGAGGTCACTCCTTAGGCAGTAGTTAAGCTTTTCCTTTCCCATGCTCCAACACAGCCTCTCCTTCTGTGTGTGGTGTCCTGAGCCCTGAGTCTCCTGTTTCATATTTTCCTTCTTTCTTTTTTTTTTTTTTTTT
>NW_007253924.1:282516-294964 GCF_000164805.1 Carlito syrichta
CAGCCACCGCAGCCTCGACCGGCTGGGCTCCAGTGATCCTTCCCCCTCAGCCTTCCAAGTAGCCAGAACTACAGGCGCGCGTCACCACACTCAGCTAATTTTTGATTTACTGTAGAGATGAGGTCTCGCCAGGTTGCCCGGGTGGGTCTCGAACCCGCGGGCTCAGGCAGTCCTCTCACCTCGGCTTCCCAAAGTGCTGGGATGACAGACTGAGCCACAGAGCCTGGCCTTATATTTTCAAAGAATGATCCTACAGTATTCTGTGGAGTAGGAGAGAAGCTTGGACTATGTGAGATTAGGTGGGACATTTAATGGGGGCATGGAGGTTATGTTCATTTAAAAATTTTTCTGTCCTAGCCTAAATAACATAGAAAGACCTTGTCTCTGCGCACACACACACACACACACACACACACACAAAACTGGGCATGGTGGAGTACGCCTAGAGTCCCAGCTACTCAGGAGGCCAGGCAGAAGGATTCCAGGAGCCCTGAGTTCAAGGCTGCAGTGAGCTGTAATTGTGCCACTGCCCCTCCCTGCAACCAAAAGATTTTCAATCCTGCCCACTCTTCCTCTGTGCTCTCATCTTCCCAAATTCCCTGGAGTTCTGAGACATAAATCCATGCTTTTTCTTCTCCATACAATTCTTTTATGGCTTTCAGCTGCTAAGCGGTTGCTGTTCTTTCATTTGCTCTTCCAAACATCTTTGACCTCTCTGGTCTGCTGTTTGCCTCTTCTCTCTTTGTCCTCATGAGGTATCATCTTTTCATGACTTTACCATCATCCCACTGAGCTTTAGAGAAGGACTGGAGAAAAGTTAATCATTTGATCCACCATATGCCATCAAATCTGTGATCGGTTTCTAAATGTGTTAGGTACTCCGTGAATGAAATTCTAGGCCAGGCATGGTGACTCACACCTGTGATCCTATCACTCTGGGAGGCCGAAGTGAGAGGATGGCTTGAACTCCAGAGTTTGAGAACAGCTTAGGCAACATAGTGAGACCTTGTCCTTATACAAATTAAAAATAAAAAATTTGCCGGGCTCGGTGGCTCAGCCTGTAATCCCACACCTTTGGGAGGCTGAGGTGAGTGGATTGCCTGAGCCCGCGGGTTCGAGACCCACCTGGGCAACTTGGCGAGACCTCATCTCTACAATAAATAAAAAAATTAGCTGGTCGTGGTAGCACACACCTGTAGTTCCAGCTGCTTGGAAGGCTGAGGCGGAAGGATCTCCAGAGCCCAGCGGGTCAAGGCTGCAGTGACCGGGAGCGGCCACTGCACTCCACTCTGGGCGACCAAGTGAGATTCCAACTCAAAAAAATGAAAATAAAATAAAAATTAAAAAAAATTAAAAAATTAGCTGAGTGTGGCGGTGCATGCCTGTACTTTCAGCTACTCAGGAGGTTGCGATCACCTGAGCATAGAAGGTCAAGGCATGCACCTTGATCGTGTCACTGTCCTTTAGCCTGGGTGACAGAGTGATATCCCAATTCAAAAAAAAAAGAAAGAAAGAAAAAAATTATAGAGAATGCCAACATTGTAGCCAAGTTCATTCTCAATATACCATGATGCAGAACTATGATATGCAAAAAAAAAAAACCCTTCAAATTAATATTGATAGTATGGCAAAAAGCTATTTGGTGTAGAAATGTTAAAGAATTGTTGAAGAAAAAGCTACATTATGCTAGACTTTTCTGTGGCTGTGGACTGAGCCAATTATTTTAATCATCCTTTTGGGAAAGCTATTAAAATTTAATTAAAAATGATTATCAACAATTAAGTTACCATATTGCTTTTGAGCAAAGGGACTTGGCAGTGTTGTGAGTATGGTTTGACCCTGAGAAACTAAAGATGTGAGGTTATAGACACTAGATCAAAAATTTAAGCAGGCCTGGTGCAGTGGCTCATGCCAATAATCCCAGCCCTTTGGGAGGTCGAGGTGAGAGGATTGCCTGAGCCCATGGGCTCGAGACCTGCTTGGGCAACTTGGTGAGACCTCATCTCTACAATAAATCAAAAAAATTAGCGGGGCATGGTGGCACGTGCCTGTAGTTCTAGCTACTTGGAGGCTAAGGCAGAAGGATCATCTGAGCCCAGCAGATAGAGACTGCAGTGGCCATGAGCCCCCAGTCTGGGTGACAGAGTGAGACTACAACTAAAAAAAAAAAATTAAACACACTTAAACTCAGGATACAACTATATGAGGCTGCAGGCTCAGGAATTATTTATAATCACAGATGTTGATATTCCTTTTAAAGAAACATGTAGCCGGGCTCGGTGGCTCAGCCTGTAATCCCGCACCTTGGGAGGCTGAGGTGAGTGAATTGCCTGAGCCCGCGGGTTTGAGGCCTGCCCGGGCAACTTGGCGAGACCTCATCTCTACAATAAATCAAAAAATTAGCCGGGAGTGGTAGCGCGCACCTGTAGTTCCAGTTACTTGGAAGGCTGAGGCGGAAGGTGTTGAACCCAGGACTCTAATGAGAGAGATAGAGACCACAAAGAGCCAACTCCAATGCAAACACACAAGGGTCTTTATTCAGGCTCGAGTCTGGGCTCACACACGAAGCAGCAGCTTCAGGGACGAGAGCCCTGATTCATAATGGCAAGCAGTTTTTATGCACAATTACAGAGGGAGGGGAAAGAACTCCAAACTTGATTTTACATGATTGGGTAATTTCTCCTAATGGGTACGGGAACACTTGGTATTGGTGGGTGCTGCCCGTGATTGACAGAAACCCACTTAATGGGCCGAGTGGAATGTTAGATAAGTTAGGTCCACGCAGTCCCTGTGTATGAAGTAACCTGAGCCGGCAGGCAAAGGGTTACATTAGCCCTTTAAGTTTCCATCCCCAGGTATGCTTAGGAAAGCTTGTTTACTTAACATTTACATAACATAACATGGTCATTATGGGACAACAAAAGCCAAACTTAACAAAGTTTTAAATATGAATGCTGCAAACACATACAGTGAATGTGGGGTAGAAAATCATATACTAATTCTGGGAATTTATAAAATATCACAAGCGTATTATAGCAAGGCAGTTTCTTTTATAAAAGTCTTTGTTCCCTGCAGGTTTACATAGCCACTGCGTGTAAATTATCACTGGGATAAAAACCGGTGATAGAGAGCAGCTGGCGCCTCTGAGTCTGCTGCCACCTTGTAGGAATGTCTGAAAGGGGCTTATCGCTTTATCATTTACATCCTGTTGTAAAAGCATAAGTTAGCCTACTAATTTGGGGCTGACAATGCTTAACCCAAGAGTTCTAAATACAAACACTGCTTACGCCATTATTGGTCATGACCCGGCACCCGACATATGCCTAATTCTATGGGGTCTGAGGTAGGATTTAAAGTACTAAGATTTCATTTGAGGTAGAATTTAAAGTACTAAGATTTCATAAAATACATGAGGTAGGAATACACAAAATATATAGTAAACATGAGGTGGGGGTATATGAAATATAGTGAACTAAACGCTACTTTTACAACAAATAAATTTCTTGGTTTCTTGGGTCTCTCAATAGCATGCTCTTAACCTAAATCTATTGTTGTCTTCTCAAAGGATCGCCGGAGCCCAGCAGGTCGAGGCAACAGAGTGAGACTCCAACTTCAGTCTGGGCAACAGAGTGAGACTCCAACTCAAAAAAAAAAGAAGAAAAAAAAAAGAAACATGTTTTCATTATAAAAGTCTAGATATCTAAATAGGAGAGTGGCCTAATACACTGAAATAAAATGATACAGCACAATGAATCAGTTAAAACTACGGTAGGTTTATCTGAATGATATGGCTAGACCTCTAATACCTATTGAGAGAAACAGAACTGTTTAGAGCAGTAACCTCCAGAAAGATGCTTTAGTCAGTCCAGGCTGCTTTAACAAAGTACCATCGACGGGGTGGCTTGTAAACAGCAGAAATCTATTTCTCAAAGTTCTGGAGGTTTAAAGTCCATGATCAAGACTAGTGTAATCAGGTTCTGGCGAGGGCCTTTTTCTGGGTTGCAGACTTTCAATTTTCCTTTGTATCCTCACATGGCAAAAAAAAACAAGAGAGCTTTCTGCGTCCCTTTTAATTCCTGAGGGCTCCACCTCATGATCTAAACCCCTCCCAAAGGCCTCATCTCCTAAAACTATCACATTGAGGATTAGGATTTCAACATATGAATCTGAGCCTTGGGGGTAAGAGGAAGATACAGAACATTCCTTCCATAACAGAAGGAGAAAGGAGATGGAGATGGGAGGATCCCATTAGAAGACACTTTTAGACTTATATTAACTGTGATAAAAAGAACTATTACAATATCAGCTGCACAATTTAAAATATGTTTAAGAATAAATTGAATTTCTAATTTATCAATATTTCCTTGAAAAATTTCTTAATCATGCATTTTTAAGCCAGCTACGATAAAACAATCATGTTTGTATTTAAAAAGTCATGTTGATCAAATAAAGAATATAAAATATTGAAAGGAGGTGGTTCTAGTTCCAGGTAGGATAGAATGAGCCCATTCTTTCTGTTTTATTGCTAATTAGTGATGATGTGGCAGAAAGGGGGGTTGATAGCAGTTAAAGGTATTTCCTTTTGAAAGGCAAGCTGCAAGCTTTAAAGACCCACCAGGGCCAGGCAGGTTTTGTTTAAGAAAGGCCAAATGGCCAGAGGCTGGCCATTTCATGGAAATGCAAAACAGTAACTAATTCACAGACTTATCCAAAACCCTTCTTCTGAAGTTGATGGTTTATAACCCTGCAGTTCCTAGAAACCATTTGTTCTTACAACCTTGTAAGATTCCAAAGGAAATATGTCATCACTCCACACGACCCCCTCCCTGACCTACACAAGAGTATAAGACTTCACTTCTCCAGTTCTGAGGGGTTCAGAATTTTTGGATGCATTAGCCCTTCGAGCCCACTGGGCCGGCCAGCTTAATAAAGTGCCACTTCCTATAATAGTCTCAAAGTGCCACTTCCTATAATAGTCTCAGTGTCACAATCTCTCTGTCTTCTCGCTACATATCTTTATGGGTTTCCTATTTTCCCTTCAGTATACTCTGTCCTAGATTCAAAGCAACCCCAAAGCAAGAAAAGGACACTGGGTATAGGTAGAGAGAACTCCAGTAGGAGCCCTCCAAGTCTGGTCCAGGGAGTGGGAAAAAGAAATCCTAATTCTCATACAAGTGGGGGAAAAAATACCTATTTATTTTAGTCTTTTTTTCTCCATTCTCTCATGTCCCAGTCCACAGGAAATCTCACAGTGATAGTGGTAGTGACAGTGGTACCAGCAAGGACTCACAGATAACTGAAATTCTGAAGGATGGAAAACTTCCGCTCTAATCAAAAGATGTATAGATTAGGATTAGAAAGCCTATTCTATTTTTCACTTTCTTCCCTTATTACTTAACCCTGAATGTGGCATGGTGGCTAGAAGTATACAGCAAAGGGGTTAAGTAGAACCACAGTTTTCTAGCAGGATGACATGAAAGGAGAACACCAATGAACTGGAAAGTTCTGGAGAGACCATGGGAAAAGAAGAGCATGGGATAGAAACCCCATCAAGTTTTTTATGAATTTGCCCAAGTTGTTTATAAACTTCTGGGCTCATACCCAAAATGTGCATGCATAGATCTAACCCAACACAGCATACTAAACACTTTAAGAGTTACCTGCTGGATGGACCATAACCACTTCCCAAGACTTGCAACTAGGTGACACACACAGGAAAGATCTGAATAGCACTGTAGAATCCTCAAAAGCAGAACTGACACTGAAACCAAAAACCACAAAAGCCTGGTCAAAACTAGCTACCTGAATCCAACTCAGTCAATTACTTGCTAAAACAAAAATATTAATATTATATAGATTTTTTTTAAAACACAAAGAATCATAACATAATATTCAAAATGTCCTTAGCATATTTAAAAAAAAGAAAAGAAAATCTCAACTTGTATGGAAAAAAAAGATATTCAACAAATACCAACACTGAGATATCACACATGTAGGTATTATGTGACTTTAAAGCAGCTATCATAAAAACGTTCCAAGAAGTAAGGGCAAACACTCTTAAAATGAAGAGATACAAAGTTTCACTCAAAGAAATAGAAGATATGCAGAAATAAATGGAGAATTTAGAACTGAAAAATGCAATGACAGAACAGAAATAGCAGCATTGCCACTATACTAAAATTAAAAGAGGAAAGAGTATATTTAAATCAATAGATCAATAGATATTATATAATCTGAAGAAAAAAGGAGAAGAAAAGTTAAAGAAAAACTAATGGCTTCATGGATATGTAAAACAAGGACAAATGTCTAATAATCATGTCACCAGAACCTCAGAAAAAGAGAAAAGAGTTCAGCATAGAAAAAAATTATTGAAAGTATAATATAGATTAAAACTTCCCAAATCTAGTGAAAAGCATAAACTTAAAGATTCAAGAAGTTCATCAGACCCAAAATAGAATAAATCTATAGAAATCAATACCTTTAAAAGAGAAAAAAACTAAAAAAAAATCAATACCAAAACACATAATAATCAAACTGAATAAAGACAAAGAAATAAAAATCCTAAAAGTAACCAGAGAAAAATGGTGCATTAATTATAGAGAAATAATTTGAATGGGTCTTAAATTTTACCATCAGAAATTATTAAGGCCGTAAGGAAGTAGAAATACATTTTTAATGGTGAAAGAAAAATACTCTCAGGCTGGTCGTTGTAGCTCACACCTATACTCTCAGCACTTTGGGAGGCCGAGGTGAGAGGATTGCCTGAGCCCATGGGTTCGAGAGCAGCCTGGGCAAGTTGGTGAGACTCCCATCTCTACAATAAATCAAAAAATTAGCCAGGCATGGTGACATGTGCCTGTAGTTCCAGCTACTTAGAAGGCTGAGGCACAAGGATCGTCTAAGCTCAACAGGTCGAGGCTACAGTGGCCGGGAGCATGCCACTGCCCTCCAGCCTGGGTGACAGAGTGAGACTCCTACTCAAAAAAAAAAAAAGAAGAAGAAGAAAAACCTCTCACCTCAGATATCTATATTTAATGAAAAATTTCTTGCGAAATAAAGTCATTTTCAGTTAAGGGAAATGTGAGAAATCACAGCCAGAAGAGCTATTTCTACAAAAAAAAAAAAAAAAAAACAACTAAATAAGTTCTTAGAAAATATGTAATACCAAAAGGAAACCTGAAACCTCAAGAATGGACAAAAAGCAGCAGAAATAGAAAATAACCGGGCAAATATAACACACTATTCTTCTCTTTAGATTATCTGAAAATATGTTTGGCAGTACAAAACAAAAAACATAACATTGTTGCTGGAGTTTTCGGTGTAGACAGAGGTAGTACACAAGATAACTATAAAATAAATGGGAAAGGGTAAAGAAATCTGTATGTGATAAAGTTTCTACCTTTCACTTGGAGTAGTCAAATATTGTTTCTAAGTAAATCATGAAAAATTGAATAAATACACTGTAATCTCTAAGCCAACCATTAAAAATAACAGGGGAAGAGACAAGAGACACCATACCAGTCCCAATGAATTTTTGACAAAGAGTGCCAAGACCATTCAATGGGGAAAGGACAGTTTTTTCAACAAATGGTACTGGGAAAACCAGAAAACGATATGCAAAAGAATGCAGTTAGGCTGGGAATGGTGGTCACACCTGTAACCCCTGCACTTTGGGAGGCTTAGGTGAGAGGATTACCTGAGCCTAGGGTTCGAGACTAGCCTGGGCCACATAGCGAGACCTCAACTCTACAATAAATAAAAAATTCACCAGGCATAGTGGCTCGCACCTGTAGTTCTAGCTACTTGTGAGGTTGGGGTGAAAGGATCGCCTGAGCCCAGCAGGTCAAGGCTGCGGTGGCTCTGAGCGTGCCACCGCTCTCCAGCCCGGACAACAGAATGAGACTACAGCTCCAGCAACAATAATAATAACAATAACAACAACAAAAGAATGAAGTTGAATCCTTACCTACTACCATATACAAAAGTTAACTCAAAATGGATCTAAGAACTAAAACTATAAAACCCATAGAAGAAAAGAGGGGAAAAGCTTCATAATATTAGATTTGGCGATCACTTCTTGGATTTAACACTAAAAGCAAAGAAAACAAATGTAAAAATAGATAAATTGGGCTACATCAAAATGTGAAACTTCTGTGCATCCAAGAACACAGTCAATATAGTGAAAAGACAACCAACAAAAGGGAAGAAAACGTGTGTAATTATACATCTGATAATAGTTAATATCCGGAATACATAAAGAACACATATAACTCAACAACAACAACAAAAACAGTCTGATTAAAACAATGGGCAAATAATCTAAATAGACATTTCTCCAAAGATATACAAATGACTTATAAGATCATGAAAATATGCTCAGGCCAGGCTCAGTGACTCAGCCTGTCATCCCAGCACTTTTGGAGGCCGAGGCAAGTGGATTGCCTGAGCCCACAGGTTCGAGATCCACCCGGGCAACTTGGTGAGACCTTGTCTCTACAATAAATCAAAAATTAGCCAGGCGTGGTAGTGTGCACCTATAGTTCTGGCTACTTGGAAGGCTGAGGCAGAAGGATCGCCGGAGTCCAGCAGGTTGAGGCTGCAGTGGCCAGGAGCATGCCACTGCACTCCAGTCTGGGTGACAGAGTGAGACTCCAACTAAAAAAAAAAAAAAAAAAAGAAAAGAAAATATGCTCAAATTGCTAATCACTAGAGAAAGGAAAATCAAAACCACAATGAGATACCACGTCATACTCATCAGGATACTGAACATTATCAGATGTTCAACATTATCTGCTGTTAGGGAAACGCAAATTAAAGCCATAGTGAGATTCACATCAATTTAAATGACTGAAATAAAATATACTGATCATACCAAGTGCTGACAAGGGATACACAGCTACTGGAACTCTCATATATGGTTGGTGGTTATGCAAAATTGCACACCCACTCTAGAAAATGGTTTGACGATTTCTTAATAAATTAAAAGTACACTTTTTCATGGGACCACCTATCACACGCCTAGGTATTTGGCCTCGAGAAGTTAAAAAGTATGTTCACATAAATGCTTTTACATAAGCGTAAAGAAAAGTGATGATCTAGATGGATAGTATGTATATTTTGTGACTTTCCATAGGCTAAAAATTTGTAGTATCCATCAATAGAAATAAATTCTTTGCACTGGTTCTTGAAAGCATTGCTCATGTTCTCTCCTCTCCCCCATAAATGCGACCTTTAAGTTTAAATGAAATCTAATGTCTTTACCCTTTAGAGAACACCAAAATACCCTTTATAAAAAGCTTCACTTGAATATAATTGCACTCTTTTGGAAAATCATGTTCTCTGTGAACTCATTCCAGTTCATCATTTTTCACAGGTTCGGTCATTTTCTATCCAAACAAATGCAACAACAAAGCACCTTGAGCCACATAAGTAGAAACCCACAAGTCAAAAGCAGTTGGCAGTCAATGACTTTCCCCAAAAACAGTAGCACATAGTGCTGCTGTACTATTTCAGCTCTCCTGTCACCCAGGTTCAGTTTCAGACCAAATATCCCTTTCTGTTATTGCAATTCTTATCTAAACATGTTCTGACCCAAGTCTATTGTTATTTCTCATTAAAATAGCTTTCCATCCACTTTTAATAATCATGCTACTTTTATTCTATTCTACTGAAATAAAAATGCTTTAAGTACTCTTCCATCATATTTAATTTTTTAATCTTATTTCTTTCTTCTTTAGGAATGTATCATCTATTTACCATTATCTTTGTTTCAGGCTCTTTTCTTCGTATGATTATATTACTGAAATAGATTTCTAGTGGGTTACTCTGATTTCAGATCACATCCAGTATGCCAAAAATAATTCTACGACTCTACTGCCTGAGTGGCACTCCTCTGACCCCAAGATGACCCTCTTACTTATTAAATTAATTTCAAACTACTCCATTTGACTTTGAAGAGGCTTCATAATGGCAGCCCCACCCTTCTGTTCATTGTTCTCACTGGTTTTTAGTTTTCATCCTCTGATCTGTCAAAGAATGCTGGGTGGGCGCAGTGGCTCGCAACTGCAATGCCAGCACTTTGGGAGGCTAAAGTGGGAGGATTGCCTGAGACCGTCTAGGGATCATGGCGTGATCTCACCTCTACAAAAAAAAAATTTTTAAATTAGCCGGGTGTGGTGGTATGTGCTTGTAGTCCCAGTTACTTCCACTGAGGCGGGAGAATCACCTGAGCTCAGGAGGTCAAACTGTGTTAAGTCGTGATCATGCCATTGCACTCCAGTCTGAGTGACAGAGTGAGACCCTGACTCAAAAAAAAAAAAAAGAAAGAAAAGAAAAGAAATACTAGTTACTCTTTTAGCATATACCATACTCATTCTCATCTCTATGCCATTATTCACTATAATTCATTGCTTAGAGAACTATCTTTTCTTACAGGACTGGGTCAAGTTGCTCCTCCAATAAGCTCTTTATGGTTATCTTTTTTTTTTTTGAGTTGGAGTCTCACTCTGTCGCCCAGACTGGAGTGCAGTGGCCGCTCCCGGCCACCACAGCCTCGACCCGCTGGGCTCCGGTGATCCTTCTACCTCAGCCTTCCAGTAGCTGGAACTACAGGTGCGCACTACCACGCCCGGCTCATTTTGATTTACGGTAGAGATGAGGTCTCGCCAAGTTGCCCAGGCGGGTCTCGAACCTGCAGGCTCAGGCAATCCACTCACCTCAGCCTCCCAAGGCGCAGGATTACAGGGTGAGCCACCAAGCCCGGCTTCTTTATGGTTATCTTAAGGATACTTGAACCTTTAAGAACCCTGAAAGCAACTTACAGAACAGATTACATAACTGTGTCCCTAATTATTCTTACATTCTATTTGAATATTAGCTTTTCTTTTCATTACATTTATGGCCACTCATGCCTATAATTCTAGCACTTTGGGAGGCTGAGACGAGAGGATTGCCTGAGCCTGCAGGTTCAACACCAGCCTGGGCAACATGGTGAGACCTCGACTCAACAATAAATCAAAAAAATTAGCTGGGCATGGTGGCACATGCCTGTATCTTAATGACGCAAGATAAATGTGTAAAGAAAACAATAACTTGCCTAACTTACAGCAATAACAAATTGTAAAATGTAAGAAGATACAGATTCCATTTATACTATCAAAACAATAGCATAACTTGGGATTATAACTATAAAGCAATATGCAACAGAGAAAACCAGAAAAAAAGGAGAGACATACCGTTGTTATTATTATCAAAGGAGAAAATAACAAGTGAATGTACCCCACATTAATCTATCAACCTAAAATAAACCCTAAAAATATTTCATATTTTGATGAGCTATTTCTACAGCATTTAGGAAATAAAATAAATAGCAATATCAGAAAAAATAAAGCATAGATTAAAAATAAAGTATAGATTAACTTGCTCTAGCAGATAACTAAGCATGTCAGTAATTAAGATAGTGTGGTATCAATATAGCAATAGGAAAATAAGAGTAATAAGTCAAGAAGCAGAATTAGACATAATAGTTTTTAGGATATAATAAAACACATTTCAGATTGATAAAGAAAGGATGAACTGTTCAATGTATGACTGAGTGAAAGCCTTATCCCACACCCTCCTGCTGAATACAAAAATCAGTATCAGATGGATTTAAGTCAGATCAAACTAATAATTCTATTTTCTGTAATTGTAGTAATAGCAAAACAATTTGAAAACGGCTGCTTGTTGATTATGGTAGTTGTTTAACAAGTTATAGTATACACACGATGCAATGCATTCAGACACCCAAAGGAGCAAGGTCGACTTGTTTGTGTTGACATTTAAGGTTTCCAAGAAACCCAAAAGAATAAGGTAGACTCATTTGTACTGACATTTAAAGTTTCCGAGACATACTGCTGCACAAAAAAAGTAAGTAAAATAAGCAGATTTGTATCCTGATTCCATTTGTGGTTTTATAATCATATATACAGACATGTGGAAATGCACAGAGAATAAGCTACAATGCTAGGTTCTAAGCAGTGAACATAGCAGGCTGAGGAGGTAGAGAGGAGGGTGCAGCCAGGAGGTGGACAAGGAAAGTAGACTTTCATGTTTCACTCTCAGATTCTTCTAAACATATCACATTTAATTCATTCACACCAAAGAACAAAAAGAAAAATGGTACCACTGTCTTTTAACAGAGAAGACATTCTAAACACACAAATCTTTAAAAGAAAAACACTGACAGCTTTGATTACATAAAAATGTTAAACTTCTTTAGATTAAAAGAATAAGTAAACAAGTCGGGCGTGGTGGTTCAGGCCTATAATTCCAGCTCATGCCTATAATTCCAGCACTTTGGGAGGCCAAGGCCGAGGAAGGATCGCCTGAGTCTAGCAGGTCTAGGCTGCAGTGGCTGTGAGAGTGCCACTGTACTCCAGCCTAGGCGACAGAGTGAGACTCCAACCCG
>NW_007253924.1:294984-295761 GCF_000164805.1 Carlito syrichta
TGAGCTGTGCTTCTTTGTGTCTCAAGTGTGCTCATCCTTGAATGAGATATTAGGGCATCTCAGGCTCTCAGTGAAGTACAGTGGCAAAGTGTGCTGATTCACTCCCCTCTCTTGCACTGAGCTGTCATATCTATGACTGACTTTAAAGTAACAATCTTTATACATCTTAAAATATGATGGAGTAGAAAGAGTCCCAGAATAGGAGTCAGCAGAACTGAGTTCCACTCAGCATGTCCACAAGGAGGTAAGGGACCCTGAACAGGCAGTATCGATTGGGGTAAAGTTTCCTCACCTGCAGCCTACAGACAATAAAGCCTACTTTTCTGTTTATCTGGGATTGTTGAAAAGATTAAAAGAGATAACATTTTATGATCGATTATGCAAACAACAGAATGAAGATGTTATGAGACTGGATTTATTTTGTTTTACTCTGTTACATTGTTATGTTTGGTTTATTCATTAATTCCCAAGAGGCCCATCATTCAATAATAGTTTCTTATTGTAGTAAATATATGGTCAAGGATTGTCTATCAGTTATTGTGGAGGGATCATGTGAGAGTGCCCCAGTCATCCATCCTAGTAGTCAGAGTGGGTATTCTACCATCCGTGGGGGGTACAAAAGCGGGGGGGGGGGGGTGGGGAGTGCGGGGGAATGGACCTTGTATAGATGATCTGAAAGAAAGCTACGCAAAACTTTTTTAAAGTTCTAGTAGTACAGTAGGAGCTTTGCAGGAAGTTTGCCAAAGACCTTACCAATAATATTTAGAGCTAGTCTCC
>NW_007253924.1:295781-296835 GCF_000164805.1 Carlito syrichta
GGCGGGTCTCGAACCCATGGGCTCAGGCAATCCACTCACCTCAGCCTCCCAAAGGCAAGGGATTACAGACTGAGCCACCGAGCCCAGCTGAAATATTTTCTTATGGTTTATAATATTTCTGTAAATTTATTGTGATATTGTAAGGTTTTCCCCCTTTATTTTCCGTAGTTGTATTTTAAAAGATTCGGCTCTGTATTATTTGAATCAGTTTGCCGAGAATCCATGTATATATTTGAACTAATATCATCCTTATAACAGGTACATTTTCAACTTAAGTTTTTACTCCATTATGCACGGTTTGAGATAAATAAATTTGTGAAATATGGACACTGAAAAAAAAAAGAAAAAGAAAAAAAGTCAATGTTACTCTAAATGTTTTTATATTGCTAGAAATGTTCAGAACAGACATTTATTTTCTTCACAATTGGAAAAAAAATATCACTCAGATAAATGGTAAGAACATTTGTTGTTGGTACAGAATATAATGGTATACAAATGCATTACACAATTTTTTTAAACACAGTAGAATGTAGACAGGATGTTTGAGGTTTATACAAGAATCTCTTAGAAGTTATATATGAAACACACCATTTTGAAAAGATTTAAAATATCACTTCTTATTTTCACAGGGGACTTTTTTTTAAAAAGAAAACTCAGGCTCAGTGCAGTGGCTCAAGCCTGTAACTCCAGCACTTTGGGAGGCTAGGGTGAGAGGATTGCCTGAACTTAGGGGTTCGAGACAAGACTGGGCAACTTGGTAAGACCTCGTCATTACAATATATCAAAAAATTAGCCAGGCACAGTAGTTCCGCCTACTTGGAAGGCTGAGGCAGAAGGATTGCTGGAGCCCAGCAGCTCAACTCTGGGGTGGCCCGTGAGCATGGCACCGCATTCCAGTCTGGCCGAGGAATGAGACTGATTTAAAAAAAAAAAAAAGAAAGGAAGAAAACTCAGCCAAGCGTGGTGACTCAGCCTGTGATCCCAGCATTTTGGGAGGCCGAGGCGAGAGGATTGCCTGAGCCTAGGGGTTCGAGACCAGCCTGGGCAACTTGGT
>NW_007253924.1:296855-297329 GCF_000164805.1 Carlito syrichta
GACGAAAAAAAAATGTTTTAATATTTGCAAGCAACTTTTGTACAGTATTTATCGAGATAAGCATGCCAATCAAAATGTCCATTGTTTATAAGCTGAGAATTTGCCAATATTTTTCGAGGAGAGGCTTCTTGCTGAGTTTTGATTCTGCAGCTGAAATTTAGGACAGTTGCAAATGTGGAGAGAAGAAAATTTTCCAAATTTGGACATTTCAATTGTTTTTAAATTGTACAAAAGGAAAAAAATTAGAATAAGTACTGGCAAAACCATCTCTGTAGTCTTGTTTAAAAGGGCAAAAGTTTTAGATTGTACTAAATTTTATAACTTACTGTTAAAAGCAGAAATGGCCATGCAGGTTGACATCGTTGGTAATTTATAATAGCTTTTGTTCAATCCCAACTTTCCGTTTTGTTCCGATAAAAAGACAACATGAAATTACTGTGTTTGAAATTTTTTTTTTTTTTTTTTTTTTTTTTG
>NW_007253924.1:297461-299200 GCF_000164805.1 Carlito syrichta
GAGCGGCCACTGCACTCCAGTCTGGGCGACAGAGTGAGACTCCAACTCAAAAAAAACAACCAAAACAAATCTAATTTTAATCAGAGGATCCTCTCCTGCCCCGCAGTGCCACTTCCATTACTGCAGTAAACTAATGAAACCAGAACCCAGGTTAATCAGAATAAAATAAATACTGCACATAGGAAATTAGAAACATTTCTATCCCCATAAAGGGCAGCAGAGTTCATAGCAAAGCCCTCTTCCCTCAGTCATACACAATACTCATACTAGCTGCCAGAACACAGGTTTTGATTGATTACCATGCCTAGGCAGCTAGCTCCAAGAACTTGACTAAAGAACTAATTCAGGAAACAGAGGCAAAAGGATGAGGAAGGTACCAGTTCCCACACTAAAACAACTGGAATTACCGGCTAGAAGCCAAAAAGTTCTACTCATCACATTTTCAAAACAACTCGGGGCCACATTTCATCCACTTTTTTCTTTTTGAGAATCTCACTGTGTCGCCCAGGCTGGAGTGCAGTGGCACTCTCACAGCCACTGCAGCCTCAATCTGCTGGGCTTAGGTGACCCTTTTGGCTCAGCCTTCCAACTCGCTGGAACCACAGGCGTGTACCACCATGCCAGGCTAATTTTTAGATTTATTGTAGAGCCGAGGTCTTGCCAAGTGGCCCAGGCCGGTTTTGAAACCCTGACTCAGGCAGTCCTCTCATCTCCACCTCCCAAAGTGCTGGGATTACAGGCATGAGTCACCATGCCTGGTTTCATCCACTCTCCTTATGTTCTCGACCTCCTCCCCCCCCATCCCACCTCACTCAGTGATTAGAATTTTGGATCCAGAAGATGTTACAAACTCGTTAAGCTAAATCTCATTATGCTATATTTTCCAACATAAAGTCTTGATCTGTTTAGACTGATTATTTCATATTACTAGAATATTTAAAATCATAAAACAAACAAGCCACTAAAAAACAAGAGAAACAGCGTAAACCATCTATAATAAAACCCTCTTCTGGTATAACATAGTTTACATGTTTTTAACAGAAGCCTTTAGAGGTCATGACTTTCTTATCTTTTCTACCATCTCTTCGTGTAAAAAGAATTAAGATTATATTCGACTTCTATGCACTGAAAACATTTTTGAGAGCCTACCATGTACCAGACACTGCAAGAGAGTAGAGAGGAAAAACCCTCCAGTTCGTCCCTGCGTAATGCAGTAAGCCTGACCAGTAGAAAGCAAGCAGCAATGCAAGGTGAAGAATCACGGAATAGGCCTAGGACAAAGGTATGACCTCACACAACAGGTGCTTTGTTCCATTTGGAAAATAAAGGGTTGGGGATGTGCAGGCCTTCACAGAGAGTGTTAGCTTTGAGCCTTGGTCAGTAGGCGGTAACTCTGCAACCATCTTGAGCAAAGTCTTCCAGGCAGAGGCAACAGCTCACAAAAAGGCAGAAATCTGTACAGGTTGGATTTGGTGTTTACAAGTGGCACTGGAAGGCTGTTACCTGGCTCCAGGGAGGGAACTTGCTTCATTTTTCTAGAAAGAGAGGAGAACATGATCCCCAGGCAACCCTTTTCCCCATTATGAATTGACAAATTGCCGCAGAAAAGGAAATTTTTAAGGGACCCAAGTGTCATCAGGAGTCTCTCCTTTTTTTTGAGTTGGAGTCTCATTCTGTCACCCAGACTGGAGTGCAGTGGCCGCTCCCGGCCACCAACCACAGCCTCGACCTGCTGGGCT
>NW_007253924.1:299463-305404 GCF_000164805.1 Carlito syrichta
CCCAGGCGGGTCTCGAACCCGCGGGCTCAGGCCATCCGCTCACCTCAGCCTCCCAGAGGCGCGGGATGACAGGCTGAGTCCCCGAGCCCGGCTGAGTCTCTCCTTCTTGTCGATTTTTTTCATCCGTCCTGTTCTGACTCTGTGTGTCCCCACCCTCTACCTGACCTGCCCCTGCCGCAGTTCACTTGTCCTTTGTGGGTGGCCGTTTTCTTCCTGACCACACGGCACCTCCCAGGGATGGCTTCGAGAGATTTCTCTGCACTGAGCAAGGCCCTTTCCCTAGGCTGTGTATTTAGCAGGATCAGACATCAGATGGTCCGCGCTGGCCTGGAGCATTCAGGCAGCTGAGAACCTGACTAGTCTAAGCAGACAGATCGTCGGTAGCAATTAATTTTTTTAAAATTACCTTTAGGGTGGCTCATAGACGAATAAGAAAATGTATTTAGCCCAAAGTAACTGGGACACCAGCATTTCTGGAAACCAAATAATACACTTCTTAACTATGAGTAGTGACATCAAAATATGACCTAACACTTTCTAGAAGGAAAAAAAAATTCCACAAAATTTTTTCACAGAAGTTTTAGAAAAAATAATTTGAGATATTTCAAGTATAATTGTAACAACGAAGTTCTTAATATTATATTATATATTAATATCACAAATATTATGCCATCTTAATGTTACGATATTAAAATAAATCATAACTACTCAGATCTGAACATTATAATATTATTTTACAAGTCAAGGATGAAAAAGGACATTGAAATTTTTCTTTTTCTTTGATTTTTTGAGTCCAAGTCTCACTCTGTTGCCCAGGCTGGAGTGCAGTGGCAGGCTCATGGTCACCACAGCCTTGACCTGCTGGGCTCCGGTGATCCTTCCATCTCAACCTTCCAAGTAGCAGAACTACAGGCATGTGCCACCTTGCCCGGCTAATTTTTCTTGATTTATTGTAGAGACGAGGTCTTACCAAGTTGCCAACCTGGTCTTGAACCCCTGGGCTCAGCTTCCTAAATTACTGGAATTACAGGCATGAGCCGTCACGCCCAGCCTAAAATTTTTCTTTATAAATATGAAAAATGCTCTTGAAAGAAGATTCAGGTAGCTTAGTAATTAAAACAACACAATTACAACTTGTAGAGAACCTAGTACTATACACTTTATAAACAGTTATATTTTATATATATATAGTCCATCAAGGCAACATATGAAACTCTTACTGTTTATATTTTACAGTCAATAAATTTAGTCTCAAAGGAGTACAACTACCTTTCTTAAGTTACAGTAAGCAGGATTTTCATCAGGTCTATTCAATGCATCCACTAAACAAACATTTTTGTGTCTACTGAATGACAGGAACGCTGCTCTGGAGTTGGAACCTGAAACCAAGAACAAAATAGACAAGAATTTCTGCCCCAATGGAGCTTGAATTCTAGCAGGAAAAAAGCAGGTAATAAACATAACAGTAGCCGGGCTCGGTGGCTCAGCCTGTAATTCCAGCACTTTGGGAGGCTGAGGTGAGTGGATTGCCTGAGCCCACGGGTTCGAGACCTGCCTGGGCAACTTGGTGAGACCGCATCTCTACAATAAAATCAAAAATCAGCTGGGCGTGGTAGCGCACGCCTGTAGTTCCAGCTACTTAGAAGGCTGAGGTGGAAGGATCGCCGGCGCCCAGTAGGTCAAGGCTGCAGTGGCCGGGAGCGGCCACTGCACCCCAGTCTGGGTGACAGAGTGAGACTCCAACTCAAAAAAAAACAAAACAAAAAACATAACAGTGTATCAAACAAACAGCATAATGTTAGATAAAGATAAATGCTGGAGGGGGGGCAGAAATAGAGCAAAGAAGAGGACTAGCCAGTGCCACCAGTCACATGGACTATGACTTCAGACAGGATGGTCTGAGAAGCCTTGCATCATGAAGATGCCCTCTGAACAAAGACTGGCAAACCCTGAGTGATAGCATCGTGAGGACACATGAGGAAAGAGCAATCCAGGCCACAGAACAGAAGTCGTTCTGTGGCACTGAGGGGAAAATACGTCCAGTAGTCAAGGAGCACCAATGCAGGAAACTAGACGCAGAAAAGTCAGAGAAGCTTTTGCTCTGATATGGCATGTAACTGGAGGGTCTGAGCAGAAAACAACACCACTGGAATTCAGTTGTCAAAAGACACTCAGGCCCTGTGCGGTAGCTCACGCTTATAATACCAGCACTTCGGGAAGGGGCAAGAGAATTGTTTGAGCCCAGGGGTTCAAGACCAGCCCGCACAACTTGGCAAGACCTTGTCTCTACAATAAACTCCCAAAATTAGCTGGGCGTGGTGGTACACGTCTGTAGTTCCAGCTGCTTGTAAGGTTGAGGTGGAAAGATCACCTGAGCCCAGCAGGTCCAGGCTGCGGTAGCCATGATCATGCCACTTCACTGCCCTCCAGCCTGGGCAACAGAGTGAGACTCTAACCCTCCGACCTCTAATCTCAACTTTCTCCCACATTTACTTCAAATAATGTAGTATTTATTCCAAATAACTGATATGCTTTGTTCATTGCAACCTGTGTGTGACTGTCAAACCAGATTGCAAAGTATCATTTTCCTTTTTTTTTATATATTTAGGTAATAGGATGAAATCTATTAATAGATAGTATTAATAGTATCCAGAATAAGATTTCACATAATATGCAGATATAAATCTATGTTGATATGATAAAGAACAAATAACAAATGTTAAAATAATGCAAGACGTGACTGTACTTTAGACCAGAGCATTGCAGGGATGAGAAGTAGTCAGACTATGGATATTTTGAAAGTAGAGTCAAAGGACTTTCCGGTGATTGAATTTTTTGTAATTAAAATATTTTCAATTAATTTGAGAGAAAATCATGGAACCATAGATTAAATAAAATAATCTTGTAAAAAGTTTATCTTTTTAAAAAGCCTTTCCCAGTATCATGGTGTCTCATGCCTGTAATCCCAGCACTTTGGGAGGCCAAGGCAGAAGTTTGAGGCCAGGAGTTTGAGACTAGCCTGGGCAACATAATGAAACCTCATCTCTACTGAAAATTTAAAAGAATTAGCCAGCTGTGGTGTCGTGTGCTTATAGTTCCACCTACTTGGGAGGGTGAAGCAGAAGGATCACCTAAGTTCAGGAGGCTGAGGCTGCTGTGAGCCATGATTGTGCCACTGCACTCCAGCCTGGGCAATAGAGTGAGACTCTGACTCAAAACAAACAAACAAAACTCCTTTCCATTAAATCTTTGCCAAGTCCTCCCTACAAACCACAAAATCAGTTAGCTGAGCATTTACTATCAGGCACAATTAACAGATTTTTTTTTTTTTGAGTTGGAGTCTCACTCTGTCGCCCAGACTGGAGTGCAGTGGCCACTCCTGGCCACCGCAGCCTCGACCTGCTGGGCTCCGTCAATCCTTCCTCCTCAGCCTTCCAAGTAGCTGGAACTACAGGAACAGATTTTTTTTAAATAGAGGCAAGGAGCCAGGGCAGTGGCTCGCACCTCTAGTCCTGGCAATTCAAGAGTCTGAGACAAGAAGATGACACTTGAACCCAGGAGTTCAAGGTTGTAGTGAGCTATGCTTGCACCACTGCACTCCAGCCTGGGTGACAGTGAGACATCATCTCTCTAAAAAAAATTAAATTAAATTAAAAATAAAATACAGTCAGGAGCAGGACTAAGAAGGAAAAGTAGTAGCCCTGGATAATATCCAAACTGAATAAAAAGCATCCCTAAGGTCGGGCACCGTGTCTCACACCTATAATTCCAGCGCTTTGGGAGGCTGAGGTAAGAGGACTGCCTGAGCCCACGGGTTTGAGACTAGCCTGGGCAACTTGGCAAGCCTCATCTCTACAATAAATACAAAAATTAGCCGGGCGTGGTGGCACATGCCTGTAGTTCCAGCTACTTGGAAGGCTGAGGCGGAAGGATCACTCAGGCCCAGCAGGTCAAGGCTGCAGTGGTGGTGAGCATGTCACTGCACTTCAGCCTGGGCAACAGAGTAAGATTCCGACTAAAAAAAAAAAACACAGTGACTCACACCTATAATCCCAGCACTTTGGGAGGCTGAGGTGAGAGGATTGCCTGAGATGCAGGTTTGAGACCAGCCTGGGAAATGTGGAAAGACCTCATCTTTCCAATAAATCAAAAAATTAGCCAATCGTGGTGGAAAGTGCCTGTAGTTCCAGCTACTTGGAAGTCTGGGGTGTAAGGATTGCCTGAGACCAGCAGGTCGAGGCTGGGGTAGCCAAGAGTGTGCCATTGCCCTCCAGCCTGGGTGACAGAGTGAAACTCCAACTTTAAAAAAAAGGCATCCCTAGCTGATAGAAAGCTTTACAGGAGATCCCAAAGCCAGTATCTCTGCATGGACTTCGCCACTAGCTGACTGCCTGTACTTGATGGGATACTGGCCCTATTAGACCAGTTTTGCATAAAAAGAGGAAATAGAAATAGATCTTCCAGTTCCAAAATTCCATAATCCTCTACCTGTATAATAACAAGATTGCCATTCAGAGCAATCTTTCTTATAAATGAACTCCATTCCTATATACATTTTTAAAGTCCAGAATGTATATTATCTTGAAAGTCAAAATTCTTGATAGTTTTGTTTCCCAGGACACTTATTCTCTATGCAAATGGACTGACTCATAGAGGTATTGGACAGGTGTGATGCTGCTGTATTGCTACATGCAGAAAATATTCAAATAGTTACATCTTTCCCTACCTTCCCAGAACCAGTAAATTCAGGAGATTTAGTAATAACAAGAGACAACTGCACCCAATTGTCAAGAGCATGGAAATAGTGACATTTTCCCTGTGGGGCCTCCAGGGGCTGGAGTGCTAAACGAAATGTTTAGTTTGCTCTTTCAGCAAAGGGACCCTAAATATAATATTTCGAGCCTTGTCTATTGATATAGCTAAACTGAAAGAAAATCAAATCAAAATGGAACACAAAACTCATTACAGGTGAAAGGCAAGCGTTAGATGGATGTATTTTTGCCTTCCAGAAATAAATAACAAAATGAAGATGCATGATTTATACACATGTATTTTCTGCATAAATAGAATCACAAAAATGATATATAATAAAAATGGAAATCAGTACTCTAGCACAATAAACATCTAAAGAAAAACAGTGGTGGCTTTCAGGTTCTCATTAACTGTCAGAAAATATTTATTAGCCAAAATAATAAAACACCACTTTGCCTAGCATTTTTTAAAATGTACCTAGAATTTTTTTAAATAGCTTAACTAGATTAAAAGGCAGTTTGCCAGCCAGGCACAGTGGCTCACACCTATAATCCCAGCACTTTGGGAGGCTGAGGTGAGAGGATTGCCTGAGCCCACGGGTTCAAGACCAGCCCAGGCAAGTTGGTGAGACCTCATTGTTAAACCCAAAATTCAAAATCCGAGAGACCACCAAGGAGCCAGCTCCGATGCAAACACACAAGGGTCTTTATTCAGGCTCGAGTCTGGGCTCACGTTTGAAGCCGACACAGCAGCTTCAGGTACGAGAGAGTCCCGACCCAAGCTAACACGCACCTTTTATACATAATTCTGAAGGGGTGGGGTGACGCTACAAACTTGTGCACACAGAATTGGATAAAAACTATATGATACAGTTACAAAGACTTTGATTGGTTGATTCGAGTTTGATTTGCGCGGGCTCAGGCTTAGTTACTTGTGATGGACAAGTAACTGCCAAACGGATGGAATGGAATGCCAGATAAGCTAGGTTTAGCAAGTAGGCAGGAGGTTTGAAACAAGGCAGAACCCACAGGGTATGGGGGTGGCTGGCGCCACCAGTCTACCATTATCTAAGCATAGGAATGTCCGGGAAGGGCTTATTGCTTAACATTCACACACTGCTAGCAGCAGCTGCAGAAGCAATCGGTTATTTTATGGGACAAACAAAAATTAAACTTAACAAAGTTCTAAG
>NW_007253924.1:305424-306079 GCF_000164805.1 Carlito syrichta
TGAACGTGGGGTAGGAATTCATATAGTAATAGTTCTTTTTGAGTTTTTTTTTTTGAGTCTTTCACTCATCTCCACAATAAAAAATCAAAAAATTAGCCAGGCATGGTGGTGCATGCCAGTAGTTCCAGCTAAATGGAAGGCTAAGGTGGAAGGGTCACCTGAGCCCAGCAGGTCAAAGCTGCAGTGGCCATGAGTGTGCCACTGCACTCCAGCCTGGGTGACACAGTGAGACTCCAACTCAAAAAATAAAAATAGAAGGCAGTTTGCTGTGCCTTCTACCTGCCGGGCACTTATCTGGGGTTCAGACTCTATCATGAACAAAACAGGAAATGGTAAATGGGCACCAGTCATGGAATACCACATGACTGACATCAACAACACACATGGGTCATGGTATACATGAGCAGTTAAAACTCCTAACATGTGCTTGCCTTTTTTAAATTTATAATAAACTTTGTAGATATTAACTTTAATCATTCGTTCAGTACAATTACTGCTTGTTGAGTCTTACTAAGTTTTGGCCCTTTTCAAGACACTGGCAGTGAGGAATGAGAGGCACATAGTCATCATCCTTCAGAGCCTACACGTGGCAGATTCTCAAACCAACTCTCCCAGATAAGCAGGTTGAATATTCTTTTTTTTTTTTTTTTTTTTT
>NW_007253924.1:306290-322668 GCF_000164805.1 Carlito syrichta
ACGCCCGACTAATTTTTTGATTTATTGTAGAGATGAGGTCTCGCCTGCCCAGGTGGGTCTCGAACCCGCAGGCTCAGGCAATCCACTCACCTCAGCCTCCTAAAGGCATGGGATTACAGGCTGAGCCACCAAGCACGGCTTGGTTGAATATTCTTGACTGTGGTTTACAGAGGAAATTTGGGTCAAGCAATTAGAAAGTGGCAGAGTCAAGACTTCAATGCAAGCATTCCGATTCCAAGGCCAGAACAACTTACACTAGATTCTACTTGATTTAAAAGGTAGAACAAGCCGGGCTCGGTGGCTCAGCTTGTAATCCCACACCTTTGGGAGGTTGAGGTGAGTGGATTGCCTAAGCCCGTGGGTTGGAGACCCGCCTGGGCAGTGAGACCTCATCTCTACAATAAATCAAAAAATCAGCCGGGCATGGTAGCATATGCCTGTAATTCCGGCTACTTGGAAGGCTGAGGTGGAAGGATCACCGGAGCCCAGCAGTTTGAGGCTGCGGTGGCCAGGAGCAGCCACTGCACTCCAGTCTGAGTGACAGAGTGAGACTCCAACTCAAATAAATAAATAAATAAATAAATAAAAGGTAGAACAGGTACTGAAGCAATGTGACCAATGAGAGCCAAGGAACAAATATTACATGAGAGAATTTGCAGTATAATTTTGAGGATTATGCCTCATGTACAAGTAAGATCTGATTCTAGGCTCTCAGTAGACACTGCTGAATACAAAAGATGTGGTATGTTAACTTTAGGAGAAGCAGTTGAAGTGCCCATGGGAATTCTCTGTACTATCTTCGTAACTTTTTTATAAATCTGAAGACATTGCAAAATAAAAAACAAATTGAATTTAAAAAATGTTAACCTCTGGTTGCATTATATCATTGGAAAATGGAAATGATAACCTCCTGGAAAATAAGTAAAGCCGGGCTTGGTGGCTCAGCCCATAATCCCGCACCTTGGGAGGCTGAGGTGAGTGGATTGCCTGAGCCTGCGGGTTCGAGATCCGCCTGGGCAACTTGGCTAGACCTCATCTCTACAATAAATCAAAAAATTAGCCAGGCGTGGTAGCGCGCGCTTGTAGTTCCAGCTACTTGGAAGGCTGAGGCAGAAGGATCACCAGAGCCTAGCAGTTCGAGGTTGCGGTGGCCGGGAGCGGCCACTGCACTCCAGTCTGGGTGACAGAGTGAGACTCCAACTCAAAAAAAAAAAAAAAAGAAAAAGAAAATAAATAGGCTGAGAATTATCAACATCACGAAAATTACCCACTACAAAAATATCATCTATCAGCTGCCACTTCTCAAACCAAAAAGCTATGGATTCTTAAAAGTGAGAGTATTTGTTATATCCAAGAGCAAAATCTCTGAGCAGGTCTGTACACTTTTGGTGAATGTCTGAAGATGTAGGAGGATAAAAATCTGATGTGTAAGGATGGGAGCACAATGTCAGTGACTGCGGAAACCACTGGCCGAAGTTTTAGCATAACAGGAAGCTGCTGAAAGATACAAGAGTTCAGCCCTTACTCGGCGAGAGAATCCTTGACCTTGACTTAATCGGGTTCATCAAATGGAGAGCAGGAGAAGAAAAGAACAGGCAACAAAGTCAAGTCAAGGAGGAGGTTTAAAACCAGGGAAGACACAGAGAGTCTAAGCAATGAGGCCCACGAAGCTACTACTGAGAGGACCATAATAAAGTATACCATAGACTTAGGTTAAGAGCAAGCTATAACCCAATAAATATGTAATTGGCTTGTGGACAATAGCACAGCCATTTTTAGTTTTCTGTCTTAAAACATAACCTTTAACTGTTTAAAATTTCAGTTATGGAAAAAACTGCAAAGCTCCAGTTACAAGCTTCAACCCCTTCCCTTGTCTCACTTTCCCCTTAGCAACAACCAATCAGGTGCCAGGGAGAAATCACCTAAGTTTTCAGATGTCTCTGCAACTTCCCTAGCTAGTGGGCCAAGGTCAGCCCGAGTCAGGCTAGCCAATCCTCCACGATTGAGCTGACCACCAGAGGTTACTACCCAATTAAATGGCAACAAGACTGGAAAGCCCCCCCAAACTCCTCCTCCCTTTGTGTAAAAGCATAAAAGTCATCTGCTTAAGGAAGTCAGGACCTCTGGGTGTACTCCGCTGCATCGGTTGTCGACAGAGGTCCAGGCTCGAGCTTGCAAATAAAGACCCTCGTGAACTTTCATCGGAATTGGCTCTTGGTGGTCTCTCGGATTGAACTTTCGGCCACTACACTACCAGTAAGAAAAGCAGCACACTCCTCGTGAGGACCCCATTTCCAGAATGACTACTCAGCCAGCCTGCCTCCTTTCTGGGCCCAACACAGGACGTGAGGGCAACCCACAGACTCCTCCCTCAGGCACGAAATGCCCAAACCTCTGGAGAGTGCGCTGTGGCTCATTCTCCCTGTGCTGAGCTGAGAGCACGCAGACATGATGTGATGCGGCCTCTGCTTTGGGGAAGCCGAGCAGGCCGGAGGCGCAGCAAGCCAGCATGAGAATCTCCCAGGCCTCCACCCATCTCCATCCTGTTTGCCAGAACCATGTGGCTGATGAGCCAATCTGATAAGTAATGTCATTTTCATCTTTAATAACGGATTAAAGAAATAATTCTTACCCTTCCCTAAACCATTTTCATTTGTAAACTTGCCTTCAATACTTTAAAGACGTAATTAACATGCAAATTCCAGACAGGAGGAAAATATTTAGGAGCACAGAGGTGTTTGATGGTCCCTAAATTTACTCAGTATAAGACGTGCTAGCCCGGCACAGTAGCTCACGCCTATAATCCCAGCACTTTGGGAAGTCAAGGTGAGAGGATTGCCTGAGCCCATGGGTTCGAGCTTGGGCTACTTGGCAAGACCTCATCTCTATAATAATAATAAAAAAAAATTAGCCAGGCTTTGTGGATCGTGCGTATAGTTCCTGCTACTTGGAAGGCTGAGGCAGAAGGATCGCCTGAGCCCAGTAGGTCGAGGATTCGGTGACTGTGAGTGTGCCAATTGCACTCCAGTCTGGGCAACAGAGTGAGACTCCAACTAAAAAAAAATAAAAAAACCTTGCTTATTCTGGCCGGGCGCTCTAGCTCAGGCCTGTAATCCCAACACTTTGAAAGGCAGAGGCAAGAGGATTGCCTGAGTCCAGGGGTTTGAGACCAGTCTGGGCAACATGGCAAGACCTCATCTCTACAATAAATCAAAAAATTAGCCGGGCGTGGTGACGCGCAACTGTAGTTCCAACAACTTGGAAGGCTGAGGCGGAAGGATCGCCGGAGCCTAGCAGGTCGAGGCTGCGGTGGCCGGGAGCGGCCACTGCACTCCAGCCTGGGCGGCAGAGTGAGACTCCAACTCAAAAAAAAAAAAAAGACTTGCTTATTCTTAGAACCAATAAGGCTATACTGGATCATTTATTGTAAATTAAATTTTTTTTCATTTCCCACAAAGGACTTAGAAAGAAAGAAAACTAAACATATTGAATGTACAGATTTATTGGGAAAAAAACAATTTTTTTAATTCTTTTTTTTTTAAGCTCCCCTGGGCCAGATCTGCACTCCTCTAACTGGGACTCCAAACTGATGCTATTTCTGGCACCGACGTGCCTCTAGGAAGGCGTCAGGGTAGAGCCAGGCAGGTCCCCAGTGCCCAGCTGGCGCATTCCAGCTATTGCTCCTTCAAGAAGGGAAGGTAAGCCGTCAGTCTCGAAGGCCGGCCAGCCCTTGACCTCCAAGCAGGAAGAAATGCCCCGAGAGGCGAGGCCGGGCAGGCCACACTAGCAGCCTCTGAAGGAGGCCGGGAGGTGCCAGTGTTATGACCAAGTAAGCGAGAAGAAGTTATGCCAGCAAGTTGAGTCTAATTAATTATGAATTTATTAAACACGCGGGTCAAGAGTAGGCAAACACCAGAAAAACTCTTAGCAAATTGGTGCAGTGTGTGACAAGCTTTTATAGGTAAAATTTGCAGCATTGGCTACATAGCAACTGAGTGACCCGAGCTACTATTCACTCACAGCTTGGCAACCAAAACGGGAACTTCGATTGTTAGGGAGCTTTGATTAATTTCATGCCAGGTAGTTGTAGCCAGTGCCCAGAAGGTCCCTGGCATTCCGCCATTAAGATATAGCTTAAAGTAGTTTCACAGAGACGAGGAAGAAGAATCATTACACAGTGAATTACCTTGGCTAGATCACTAACAGAATATAAGAACAAATTATGAAAGTGTCAAAGCATAGCATTTGATTTTAGTTAACAAAGCATACGATTACATGGAAGCTATGGCGAAGGAGTTCTGGAACGGTCAGCAGGCAACGGTCAGCATGGCCAGCCCCAAGGAGACAAAGCTGGGGGTCTGTGGTCCTGGGAACGTTACTGTCATCACACGTAGGCAGTGATTCTTAGGTCAGGCAGGTAACTAAGATGAAAGTTTTAAACAAAATGGAGTAAGCTGGTTCATATTATTCCTTTGCTAGCAATTGAATTGGAGGAACTGATTTAGCTTATTTCACCCGCACCTAGAGACCTCCGGGAGACCAAAGGGAGGCCAAAGCCAGGGCGCTGCCAAGACCCAGAAAGCCACTGCAGCTCCAGGAAGGAAACCAGCGGGCAGACCCCAAAAACTGGAGGAAGCGGTGGGGGGTGGGGGAAAGGGGGCATCTCGCAGGCGTCTTCGGAGGAAGGGCGGTGCCGCCTGCTTCCTCGCTGGGGAGCAGCAGCCTCCTGGGTCTGGACAGCTTAGCTCGGTTCCCACCACCCCGCCCTTCCCCCAGGCCCGCTGTCGCCACTGCCCAGGCGCCAGCCTCACCCCCACCGCCCACCTGCGCCCTCGCCACGCGCGACACCGCAGGCCAGCCGCTGCAGGGACCCTGCGGACCCAGGGGGGAGCAGTTTCCTCCCGCCCCGGTTCCCAGCCACCTCTCACCCACATGCACACACTTGATCTCCCGGCAAGGCTAACGCGCCACGTAGCCGCGCCCTGCACCTGCTGCGGCCGCTCTCACGGTGGGGCATTGCTCTCTGGGCTTTGGGTTTGGGGGCTCCCTCTCTGCTCCTCCACGGCTCCCTTTGGCTTCCCATAGAGGGGCCTGGGAGGGCTCCCCGGGCCTGAAAAGGGGCTCAAGGCCCATTCACGCTGGCAAGCCCCACTCCACTGTCCTGGCAGCAGCAGGTGCGGCCCATGGAAGGGGGTGTTTGCCCCCCAGGATGTCCCCAGCCTGCCTGAGTCTTCGTCACCACGTGGGGTTCGCACCCATTTTCCTTCCCCACCTTCCCGTCCCTTCACTATGAAGGCAGGAGGAGTTGGAGCCCCCTCAGCCTGGGATCTGAGAATATATTGCAGATGGAGATGCAGGGTCACCTGTTGTCCAGGTGAGGAGGCCCGGTTCCCTGCGGCAGCCACGGAGGTGGGCTGGGGCAGCTCACCCCGCCCTACCTGCTTCCAGCACCCAGCTGTTCCCCCTCAGAAGGGACCCTAACACCCAGGAGTGAGCCCTGCCAGACCCAACCCTCCCACCCCTGCCGACCCGTCAAGTTTCCGGTTCCATCTTTCCCCTGTTCACATATGACCTCTGGACAGTTGTGTTGTTTTTTCTTCAGTGTTTCATTCTTTGACATCTGTCATTGCTGCTGCTACCAGTGCCAAATGTTCATCCTCATAGCCCCTCATTCTGCCCGTTCCCCTCCCCCAAGATACTCTTCTGGGGAAGGTGGGGCTAGGGTGTGCAGGCTGGGTTTCCCCAGTCCCAAGGAAGGTGGGATTCTGTCCCTAGGATGCTACAGCAGAGTGAGCAGTGGGCCCCAAGTAGACCTTAAAGGGTGTCAGGGCCACCTTCTCCCCTTGTTCTACTGGGGATGGGCTAGCCATTATTTGTCCCATACTGGGGCTTCCCCTCTAGTTTCCTATTTGTAGTTACTTGAATTTAAAAATATATCCTTTTCTGGGGGGAGAAAAAGTATACAGAGCTCTATTTTCTAGCACTGATCATCAGAGCCCTAATAAGAATGCAGCCCTATAAACACATTGATTTTAGCCCACTGGACTTGTGTTGAACTTACAGAAGTGTGAGATAATAAATCTATGTTGTATTAAGCTTCTAAGTTTGTGATAATTTGATACAGCAGCAATAGAAAACACAAACGTTAATTAATTTTAAAGCAATCAAACAACTAACGCTGTTACAACAATCAGTCAACATCCAACTGTTCAGATGGTTTTCAAACACACTAAAACAGTAGACTACCACCTACAAGATAGACACTGAACTTCTCCAAGGACCATGGCAAATAATACCTATAACTCCCCACTTAAAGCTGTGTTTCTTTAGGACTCAAGAAAATATGTGCAGCTGTTGTCAGCCATTGACACTCAACTGCGAATGAACTGATCCTCTTCAGATATCAGACTCTGATAGGACATTAGGGAGAAGGGTGGACAAAATCAGAAGAGTATTGTGATGGTGGGTGAGGAAGGGAAAGGTGTCTAAAGAAAAACATCATCTTAAGCCGGGCTCAGTGGCTCAGCCTGTAATCCCCCGCCTTTGGGAGGCTGAGGTGAGTGGATTGCCTGAGCCCATGGGTTCGAGACCTGCCTGGGCAGCAAGACCTCATCTCTACAATAAATCAAAAAATCAGCCAGGCGTGGTAGCGCATGCCTGTAATTCTGGCTACTCGGAAGGCTGAGCTGGAAGGATCACCGGAGCCCAGCAGGCAAGGCTGTGGTGGCCGGGAGCAGCTACTACACTCCAGTCTGGATGACTGAGTGAGACTCCAACTCAAAAAAAAAAAAAAGAAAAGAAAAACATCATCTTTATCACAATTCTATATCGCATTCATTTTAGTGTTCAGCCTATAGTAACCACAGAACTGTCTGAAGATTTCATTAAACTATTACCAGAGGGCCTCGTGCCATATCTACAAAAACTTTGGAAAATATTGGGTAATGCTTTTCACTTTCCTGTTGTTTTTTGTTGTTGTTGTTGTTGTTTCTTTGTTTTGTTTTTGAGTCAGAGTCTCACTCTGTCGCCCCGGCTGGAGTGCAATGGCACACTCACGGCCACCGCAGCCTTGACCTCTGAACTTAGGTTGAGAGGACAACAATAGATTTAGGTTAAGAGCATGCTATTGAGAGACCCAAGAAACCAAGAAACTTATTTGCTGTAAAAGTAGCGTTTAGTTCACTATATTTCATATATCCCCACCTCATGTCTACTATATATTTTGTGTATTCCTACCTCATGTATTTTATGAAATCTTAGTACTTTAAACCCTACCTCAGACCCCGTAGAATTAGGCATATGTCGGGTTTTAAGCAGTGTTTGTATTTAGAATTCTTGGGTTAAGCATTGTCAGCTCCAAACTAGCAGGCTAACTTATGCTTTTACAACGGGATGTAAATGATAAAGCGATAAGCCTCTTTCAAACATTCCTACAAGGTGGCAGCAGACTCAGAGGCGCCAGCTCCTCTCTAGGTGGGTTTTATCACCGGTTTTTATCTCAGTATAATTTACACGCAGTGGCTATGTAAACCTGCAGGGAACAAAGACTTTTATAAAAGTAACTGCCTTGCTATAATAAGCTTGCTATTATAAATTCCCAGAATTAGTATATGATTTTCTACCCCACATTCACTGTATGTGTTTGCAGCATTCATATTTAAAACTTTGTTAAGTTTGGCTTTTGTTGTCCCATAATGACTATGTTATGTTATGTAAAGGTTAAGCAAACAAGCTTTCCTAAGCAAACCTTGGGCTTGATCGGTAAACTAAAAGGGCTAATGTAACCCTTTGTCTGCCAGTTCAGGTTACTTCAGAAGCAGGGACTGTATGGACCTAACTTATCTAACATTCCACTCGACCTATTACGTGGGTTTCTGTCAATCACGGTCAGCACCCACCAATACCAAGTGTTCCCGTACCCATTAGGAGAAATTACCCAGTCATGTAAAATCAAGTTTGGAGTTCTTTCCCCTCCCTCTGTAATTGTGCATAAAAACTGCTTGCCATTGTGAATCGGGGCTCTGGTCCCTGAAGCTGCTGCTTCGGGAGTGAGCCCAAACTCGAGCCTGAATAAAGACCCTTGTGTGTTTGCATTGGAGCTGGCTCTTTGTGGTCTCTATCTCTCTCTCATTAGAGTCCTGGGTTCAACAAGGTAATCCTTCTGCCTCAGCCTTCCAAGTAGCTGGAACCACAGGTACACGCCACCACACCTGGCTAATTTTTTGTTTATTGTAAAGATGAAGTCTCCCTAAGTTTCTCACGGCCTCCCAAAGTGCTGGGATTACAGATTTGAGCCATCATGCCTGGCTTCCTGCTGTTTTTTAGTGAATAAGATGACTCAGATTTTTTAAATGTAGCCTATTTCAAAGGGCATATTACCCTTATAAAAAGTTTCCACATTTTTTTATGAAAACATAAATATTTGTATTTGTTACTTCAAACAGCATCAGTCTTAGGCAAGTTATTTTTAATTTATTTTTTTTTTGAGTTGGAGTCTCACTCTGTCACCCAGACTGGAGTGCAGTGGCTGCTGCCGGCCACCGCAGCCTCGCCTGCTGGGCTCCTGCGAGCCTTCTGCCTCAGCCTTCCGAGTAGCCGGAATTACAGGCGCGCGCTACCACACTCGGCTTATTTTTTGATTTTTTATTGTAGAGATGAGGTCTCACTGCCCAGGCGGGTCTCGAACCCGCGGGCTCAGGCAATCCACTCACCTCAGCCTCCCAAAGGTGCGGGATGACAGGCTGAGCCACTGAGCCCGGCTTATTTTTAACTTTCTAAGCCTCAGTTCCCTTATCTTTAAAAGAGAATATCAGTAGTTTGTAGTGCATAAAACTGTAGAGAAGTTAAATAAAATAATACTTACCAAGCTTTAAGCATGGTGCCTGGAACACGATGCACTCGGACACAAATCACTCACGTCATGACTTGAAACAGGTCCGCACCCGGTGCCTCTTGATAAAGCTGCATTCAGGGTAGGGATACACAAAGGAAAAGGGCTTTGTCCACACACCTCAAAGCCTGCCTGTCTTCAGCCTCTACATATCTACATCTTTCTACTTCTCTGCCTAGAAAATATAGAGGAAAGCTCACGAACACTCAGGCTAGAGGGCACTCTGGGAGAATGAAAGCAGTCCTTGTGAATCATGATGGTCGGTGTCCTCAAGAGAGCTCTAGGGACCTTTGCTCCATGGGCCGGTGTTCGTTCTGGCAGAGCAATGAAGAGGAAACGTTCTGTGAAGAGTTGGTGGGTGCAGAGGCATTGTTCACACAGGACGGGCATTCTACAAGATAGGATTTAACTGGAAGGGAATCAAGCAGCAAAAAGTACCGAGAGAAATATAAGAAGAAATGGTGTGACTGGGCTCACATGTGAGGCGGTGACCAAGGATCACTGGGTTTGAACTTGAGCGTTACTGCCAAGCACAATTAGGGTAACTGTTGCCTCCGTATTCTGGCAAGGGAGGCTGCGGTGGCAGACGTGGCCTCCTGATGCCCAGACGCTGCATGCATCACACTCACAGCAGGAGTGCCTCCTGGTCATTCCTGTTCTGTGAGTGTGGACTTTTAACACTTTTAAATGCATACTCTTTGCCCAGGCCTCTTAAACTGTCCCTTCCCAGGAGAAGCGCTGAGCAGAACTCCTGCTGGCATGGAACAGGGAGCTGGAGCATGCCTAAGATGTCTGCAGAGGTGTGTTCTTGTTCAGAGACAGAACTCACATTTTTTTTTAAAAAAAAGCCCTTGGGAAAATTGGGTTGTTGAACTCCCAAGTATATCACCAAAGTCATCCAAGAAGGCAACTGCCAGTAGGTATTCATCCTCTTGGGAAACAGAACTTTTTTGGGGGGGTGGGTCAAAGTCTCACTCTGTCATGGGAAACAGAATTTCTTTTTTTTGAGTCAGAGTCTCACTTTGTCACCCAAGCTGGAAGGCACTGGCACACTCATGGCTACCGCAGCCTCGACCTGCTGGGCTCAGGCGATACTTCCACTTCAGCCTTCCAAATAGCTGGAACTACAGGCATGTGTCACCACTCTCCGCTCATTTTTCTTGATTTATTGTAGAGATGAGGTCTTGCCAAGTTGCCCAGGCTGGTCTCCAATTCATGGGCTCATGCAATCTTCTCACCTCAGTTTCCCAAAGTGCTGGGATTATAGGCGTTAGCCACTGCTCCCAGCCCAATGGAAACAGATCTTAACATAAAAAATTGGAAGGGAAATAAGAGAAGGGAACTCCAGTAGACAGTCTCAGGGGAGCTGAGGTAGGTTAAAAAAAAAAAGAATAGGCTCCTGATTGAATTGATTCTTAAACTGGTTGGATGACCAGAAAGTACATTTGCAAGGTGAATTCTGGATTATAGCTCTGGTAACTACAGATGGTCCAGCAGTCTTCTTGGAGTATAAATATTTGATTCCAATTTTCCCTAAATTTGATTACAAGTTGAGTAGTTCTTGTACAATTCCATTTATATGAGATTCAGATTTCACTTCCAGCATTATCACTTTTTTTGTTTGTACATTTTTGTCTTCTTGGCCAGCTTTCTCTTTCAAGTACCTGTTGTCACAAATGTCACAGGAGTTTATCACTGAGAATCAAGGAGTCAAGACAACTACACACTTTGTTGAACCCGGGACCCTAATGAGAGAGATAGAGACCACAAAGAGCCAGCTCCGATGCAAACACACAAGGGTCTTTATTCAGGCTCAAGTCTGGGCTCACTCCCGAAGCAGCAGCTTCAGGGACGAGAGCCCCAATCCAACATGGCAAGCAGTTTTTATACATCATTACAGAGGGAGGGGAAAGAACATTAAACTTGTTTTTACATGATAGGGTAATTTCTCCTAATGGGTACGGGGGCACTTGGGATTGGTCTGGTCCGCTCTGCTACCTGTGATTGACGGGGAAGCTGCTAAATGAGCAGAGTGGAATGTCAGCAGACAGGCTAAGCAAAGGAATGTCCAGGAGGGGTTTATTACTTGACATTTACATACTGCTAGCAGCAGTTGTGGAAGCAATCAGTTATTTTATGAGACAAACAAAAATTAAACTTAACAAAATTATAAGTACAAACACTGCAAACAAATACAGTGAACGTGGGGTAGGAATTCATATAGTAATAGTTCTCTTAGAGTTTTTTTTTAATCTCTTGGGTCTCTCAACTTTACTGTAGAGAACTGCAACAGATGTATGGTGACCCAGCGACTCTGAAAGAAGGTATGTGATTGGTCACTGATCAGGGTGAGTATGCTATTTATGTAGTGATTTATGGAATGAGAGCGGGCAGTGATGTTAGTACTTTATTCAATTACTCGCAGTTAATGTATCATGGAACTGAAATCTCAGCTGTGATGTTGGGAAGCTGGCTTATTAAGCTAAACTGTGGTAACTGAAATTCACGCATATTGGAGTCATGCAAAACCAGGAACACTTGTATTTGTTTTTGACTAGCATATGCCAATAATGTACAAGAATTTTAGGGAGACAGTAGAACCTGAACCTTACCTCCTACTTCCTGCTTCTATGCAAATATTTTCTTTACCTGCTTGCCACAGTAGTTAGACTTCCATTGATGGTCAGGCATCCCTTGGTGTTCATACACTGCCCTGATATGAAAAATACTTACTGAGTACATACTGTTCAAGGCACAAGAATATAGTGGAAGATAGGTAGAGATGGCCTCTGGCAAACAGAGCTAATATTTCAAGGGAACGAGTCAGAAAACAAAATTAACAAATAAATCTAAAGCATGATTTCTGGCAGTGAAACCTTCCTTGGAAAACAGAAAAAGCAATGTGATAAAAGTGAGGCCGGTGTGGAAGGGGAGGAAACTATATAAGGCTGAAGATTAGCAAAAGACCCCTCTGAGATTCTAAATGAGCTGAGCCCTGCAGTGTGAGACGGAACCAGGTTATGGCAAATGAAAATGAAAATGCATTTGGAGCGTCTGCGAAGAAGCAAGGAGTGTGTCTGGGTCCCATTCGTAAGAAGAGGAGAAAGGGAATGTGAAATGGGAGAGCCGGGCCACCTCCCAGAAGGTTTCGTAGGCCATGGCACAGAGTTTGGATTTCATTCTAACTACAACACGAAAACACTGAACATTTTAATGCAAAGGACTGGCAGGATATGAGCTTTGTTTAGATGGAAATATATCTCGGATGGGTGACAAGCTGTTGCCAGTTGGAAATAGAAATGATAATTCTGTAGCTGAGCAGAGAGGAATAATTTTGGATGATGGGTGCCAGCCACACTGAGTAAGCCTAATTGGGGCACTGCGGTACAAAGATGAGGGGTGCTCCAGGGTGCCAAGGATCAGCATGAAGACAATAAGCACCTTCTGGGCAGGAGGCAAATATACATTGACAATTTACCCTCCTAGCTGGGTGATCCTTGCCAACAGCAATCACTGCCCTGGAGACACAGGCCCTCTCTACAAAAAATGGCATTCTTGCTACCCTGGAGGTTGCCATGGCCCTGCATCTTTTTTTACTTTTCATCCACTGTCATTAACCCAGATCCCCTATACCCAACAGAGATAGGAGGCATTTGAGAAAGAAAGAAGATGCAACAGTGAGAAGCAGGAGAAATGATCACTTAACTCTGCTTCCAAAATTTCTGATGGAAGTCGAATCTTTCCCCAGTACTTTTGGGTCCTAAAAGTTAGAAATCAGACTGAGAACTCTTTCTATAATACAGTGAAATAAGTGTATTAACAGAACCCTTTGGGGCGGAGTGAGGAACTGGAGACTGCTTGGGCTTTGAACTCAAACAGACTCATATATAAATTCCAGGGGCAAATTATCTCCTTTCTTTGAATCTGAATTTTCTCTTTCTCTTTGTAAGGAAAATCAGTATTATTATTTGGAGGGGGAGGTTTCAATTTTTTTTTTTTTTTTTTTTTGAGTCAAGGTCTCTTTTGTTCCCCAGACCAGAGTACAGTGGCATGATCATGGCTCACGACAACCTCAAATTTCTGGGTTGAAGGGATTCACTCTTCCCCGCCTCCCAAGTTGCTGGGCCTACAGGCACACACCACCATACCTTACTAAATGTTTTACTTTTTTGTAGAGATGAAGTCTTACTGTGTTTCCTAGGCTGGTCTCAAACTCCTGGGCTCAAGGGATCCTTCTGCTTTGGTCTCCCAAAATGCTGATATTGCCACCATGAGCCACCACACTTGACCAGGAAATGAGTATGATAGCCATACCGACCCCACAATGTTCCTGAAGATCAAATAAGGCAAACATAGAGTATAGAGTATGTCTGCACGTAATAAGTGTTAAATAAATATTTAATATATGAAATACGGAATATATGAAAATAAGTGTTCAGTTAGATGGCATCTTCCTCGTCCCTCTTGTCACCCTTTTTCTTCTGCTCCTTCCCTTGAATGGGATGGATGACAGGCCCAGGCTGCACTGAATTATCCTTAGTATTAAAATATGATTCTAAGGTGCCAGGATGAAAATAAAAAAGAACAATTAGAAAGTCAACAGAAACATTCCATTCTGAGCACTTCTGGGAGAGGCAGAGATAAGACCCAATCAATACTCCCCTTGTAGTGCTCTTTGATGTAGCAGTTTGTTAAAATGATGGCGATCTCACTCAACCCCGTCCCAGCCCTCAAGCAGCAGTAGTCAATTCCATATGCGCAGAGCATTTTGGCACAGATGTTCGGGGAACTGCACAGGGGAAGAGAGCCCTCCAGGCAGTCAGGCTCATGAAAACATTCTAAACTTCTTAAAAGACCAAATGACTGCGAAATCGAGTTAGAAGTTAAAATCAGGATGGCAAGCCAGATCAGAATTTGGACTGGTCACCCAGCTAATTTTCTTGTCTTCCGGTCCAAAGAGGGAAGATCCCCTCCCCCAAACTAATGTTCAATTTAACAACTATTTGATAATGCACATACTATATTTTAGACACTAAGCTAGGCGATGAAAGTGCACAAAGGGAAGAAGATTCTTCTTTTTTTTTTTTTTTTTTGAGTTGGAGTCTTACTCACTCGCCCAGACTGGAGTGCAGTGGCCACTCCCGGCCACCGCGGCCTCTACCTGCTGGGCTCTGCCAATCCTTCCACCTCAGCCTTCCAGGTAGCTGGAACTACAGGCGCGCGCTACCACGCCAGGCTAATTTTTGATTTATTGTAGAGATGAGGTCTCGCCAAGTTGCCCAGGCGGGTCTCAAACCCGCGGACTCAGGCAATCCACTCACCTCAGCCTCCCAAAGGCACAGGATTACAGGCTGAGCCACGGAGCTCGGCTAGAAGATTCTTATATAAAGTAAATTGCTTTTCAATTTAATAATCCTTGGCCAAATTGTTCCTGATCTTAGTCTGTTCACGAAGTAGAGAAAGCTCAGGGAGGACCTCTCTTATGGGAATACTGGAGACACTTAAGACCAAGACTTTTAACCGGTTTCAAAGTTTTGGCCCTAACAAACAAAGCAAAATTAACAGTGGCCACCTCCAAACTATTTGTCTAATCTCAGTCTATCCCTGAAGTAGAGAAAGCCCAGTGAGGACCTCTCTTATGAGAATACTGTGCACACTTAAAGACCAAGAATTTTACCTCATTTCAAAGTTTTGGCCCTAATAAGCAAAGCAAAATAAACAGTGTCAAAATCCAAACTACTTGTCTGTAGTTACCTGGTCTACTATCCTAGGGCAAACAAACGCCTCTCTTATATGGAGGTATCCATGTAACAGTATAATTTGAATATAAATACTGCCTGAATTAGAGGTAAATCTTATTTTTTTAAAAGTTGTCCTGAAATAGAATTGAAAAAGTAAATGAATTCTCCTGACTTACAGCCTGGGCCTGTCATGCACCCCGTTCAGAAGTAAAAGGGTGGGCCGGGCTCAGTGGCTCAGTCTGTAATCCCAGCACTTTGGGAGGCTGAGGTGAGTGGATTGCCTGAGCCCGCGGGTTTGAGACCCACCCAGGCAATTGGCGAGGCTTCATCTCTACAATAAATCAAAACTTTGCCGGGCATGGTGGCGCAATCCTGTAGTTCCGGCTACTCGGAAGGTTGAGGCGGAAGGATCGCTGGAGCCCAGCAGGTCGAGGCTGCGGTGATCGGGAGCGGCCACTGCACTCCAGTCTGGGAGACAGAGTGAGACTTCGACTCAAAAAAGAAAAAAAAGGAGTAAAAGGGTGGCAGGAGGGACAAAGAAGATGCCATCTAACTGAACACTTTTTTTCATATATTCCATATTTAATATATTAAATATTTATTTAACACTTATTATGTGCAGACAATGTCATACATTCCTGAAATGAGAGAGGTAGGAACCAAAAGAAAAGAGAAAGATACACACAGAATGACAGAACACATTGTTCAGGCTTTCTAAGGGAAGTTGGCAAACAGGAATGGGGTAGGAATCATGAGGCTGAACATTTCAAATGCAGAATTTTTCATCTGTGTTTGAGTTAAGTAGGTATAGATTCTGCGTTTATCATTCCTGGCGAAAGGACCATGGTAGACTTGGTAAATCATTGAGGCAGTCAGACTGAGATATGTGGTATATTTTGTGCTTTATGTATTACACATGTAGGAATCCCCAAGCAAGCCGGGCTCGGTGGCTTAGCCTGTAATCCCGCGCCTTGGGAGGCTGAGGGGGGTGGATTGCCTGAGGTCGAGGGTTCGAGACCCGCCTGGGCAACTTGGTGAGACCTCATCTCTACAATAAATCAAAAAATTAGCCGGGTGTGGTAGCGCGCGCCAGTAGTTCCAGTTGCTTGGAAGGCAGAGGCGGAAGGATCGCCAGAGCCCAGCAGGTCAAGGCTGCGGTGGCCGGGAGCAGTCACTGCACTCCAGTCTGGGCGACAGAGTGAGACTCCAACTCAAAAAAAAAAAAAAAGAGAAGAATCCCCAAGCAATAAACAAAATACTAAGCAAAATTTGGGGGGAAACTATGCCTCATATAGAAACAACTCAAGCCATTCCTACACCCTACACTTTCTCCTCGTTTGAAGCCATTTAACCACTTTGATTTTCTTTTATTTTATGTTTTATTTTGTGTTGTTTCTCTTAAAAGTATGATCAGAAGATTGAATACTCAAATATTCCACCAACATGTTCTATATTAAAAATAAATAAGATTCATTACAAATACAATTACAGCTGCAATTACAATCCCAGCAGTCTTTTTCATAGAAGTTGGCCAACTGATTCTTAAATTTATGTGGAAATTAAAAGAACCTAGAAAATATGCAAAGCAATCTTTAAAAAGAATAAAGTTGGAGAACCTATACTTCCTGGCCTCAAGACTGTCAACCAAAAAAGTCACAAAATCTATAAATTTAGAAAAGAGGACTTTATTTCTTTTTTTTGAGTTGGAGTCTCACTCGGTCACCCAGACTGGAGTGCAGTGGCCACT
>NW_007253924.1:322688-342121 GCF_000164805.1 Carlito syrichta
CTGCCCAGGCGGGTCTCGAACCCGCGGGCTCAGGCAATCCACCCACCTCAGCCTCCCAAAGGCGCGGGATTACAGGCTGAACCACCGAGGCCAGCTGAGGACTTTATTTCTAAAGAAGGATATCACAACCTGCAGGTGGGAAGCAGAGCCTCAGATTAAACTCAAAAGGCAAGTTTTCTTAGAAAAAATGTAGAAAACAGTAGCATAATAGAAAAGAAATTTTCAAAAACAAAAACTTGCCTGTTGTGGTGGCTCACGCCTATAATCCCAACACTTTGGGAGGCCGAGGTGAGAAGATTGCCTGAGTCTACAGGTTTGAGACCAGGTTGGGCAACTTGGCTGAGTCTACAGGTTTGAGACCAGGTTGGGCATCTCTATAATAAATCAAAAAATTAGCTGGGTGTGGTGGCACACACCTGCAGTTCCAGCTACTTGGAAGACTAAAGTGGAAGGATCGCCTGAGTCAAGTAGGTCGAGGCTGCAGTGGCCGTGAGCGTGCCACTGCACTCCAGCCTCGGCAACAGAGTGAGACTCCAACTCAAAAAAAAAAAAAAAGCTCATAAAATGAGAAAATTTACAAATTTGACTTAATCATAGTTTAAAATTTCATGTTAAAAAACACCTTTAGCCAGGTATGGTGGCTAACACCTGTAATTCCAACACTTTGGGAGGCAGATGCAGGAGGATTGCCTGAGCCCAGGGGTTCGAAAGCAGCCTGGGCAACTTGTTGAGACCTTGTCTCCACAATAAATCAAAAAATTAGCTGGGTGTGGTGGTGCAGTGTGGTGGTAGTTCCAGTTACTTGGAAGACTGAGGTGAAAGGATCGCCTGAGCCCAGTAAGTGAAGGCTGCAGTGGCTGTGAGTGTACGGCTGCACTCCAACCTGGATGACAGAGTGAGGCTCCAACTCAAAAATATATATATATACCTTTAAGAAAATGGATAAGCCAGACACAAGCTGGGAAAAACATAAATCTATAAGAGAACTGATATTCAGGATAAAGACTCCTGCAAGTCAATAATAGAAACACAAATCTAGTGGGGGAAAAAAATGGGCAAAAAAATTTGAGCAGACACTTCAACAAAAGAAGATATATGTATAGTTAATAATCTCGTTTAACACTGCCCAGCATCACCAGTCATTACAGATATGCAAATTTAAACCACAATAAGATAACATCTCACGCTCTCCTTTAGAAGAATTAAAATCCAAAGTTTTAGCAAGGTATCAAGCAACTGGAGCTCTCCATAAGTTATTGGTGGCAGTGAAAAATGCCTTTTGGTTTCTTTCAAAAGTAAGCATGAGCGACTATTAAGATGGCCAACAAGAAGCAGCTAGAAACCGGGCTTAAGGGTTCAGCCTGTAATCCCAGTGCTTTGGGAGGCCAAGGTGAGTGGATTGCCTGAGCCCGCGGGTTTGAGACCCGCCCAGGCAACTTGGCGAGACCTCATCTCTACAATAAAATCAAAAGTTAGCCAGGCATGGTAGTGCATGCCTGAAGTTCCAGCTACTTGGAAGGCTGAGGCGGAAGGATCTCCGGAGCCCAGCAGGTCGAGGCTGCAGGGGCCGGGAGCAGCCACTGCACTCCAGTCTGAGCGACAGACTGAGACTCCAACTCAAAAAAAAAAAGAAGCAGCTAGAGAATGTTTCTCCCACAGAGTAAGCCTAAATAGAGAGAGTGCTTCAGCCCTCACAGAGGTAGGAGACCAGCAGCACACTCCAGGACTCACTAGAGAAGCCACACAATCCACAGAACACAAAGAAGAGAAAAATCAATCAGGCCGGGTTGAAACTATCTATAACCAAACTCGTCTGAATCACTGCACAAACCATGAGCAGCCTCTGAATGCAGTGAGTGAGGGGAATTCAGGAGTTCTGTGCTCCTGCCACAGACTTCGAAGGCCCCCGATCCTTGAGGAACTCCAGTCCTCATGAGAAACTGCCTTACAGCCATGCTCTGCCAAGCCCCATGTGAAACAGTGCAGAGAAAAAACCACGAGTGGCTCCAGCAGCTTTTGCCCAGAAACTAAACCCTTACTGCTGGCTGATTGCTAAGCAGCCCGGGAGGGAACAGAACCCAAGGTCAAATTCTATTGCGGGCAGATGACTCCTGGCTAGGGGTGAGTACTTTTACATTCAGAAGGCAGACTGCTTGAGGCTAAGGTGAGGGAACCGAACGGGACTCCTTGTCCTAGCAAACATTCACTCTCCTTGCAAACTGTTCTGTGTAGCCTCTGCACAACCTGGCAGTGTTACCTCAGTGGCCAGGGACTCCTTTCCAATCCCCACGGGGTTAGCCAATAGGGAGCACAGGTGGGGCACTTGGGCACTTTCCCCCTTGTACACCCCTCAAAGTCTCAAAAGAAATAGCGAATTTAGTCCTTACAGCCCGGCCTACTGCCTAGGTCAGCTGGATACTTCTTATGGGGAAACATAGGCCAAGCAGAAAGTCCACAATGGCAGCTGGTTTTCTCTTATAAGCACCACCTCCTGGCTAGAGGTCAGCAGGCAAAACTCAGTACATCTGACATGATACCTCAACTTTTGGAAAGGACTGATCTCAGGCCCCAACTAACACCACCCTCCAAGTCACTCTGGTTATTCAGATGCCTAGAGTCTATATAGGTGCCCAATAGCACTACCACAGTTGGCAATTGGGAAACTCACCACTCCAAGGCTGTATAAACCAAGGAAATCCTACAGTGCCTATGTCAGCCCCCTGTCCACCTCAGATAAGAAGAAATATTAGGTCGGGCTCAGTGGCTCAAGCCTGTAATCCCAGCACTTTGGGAGGCCGAGGGGAACGGATTGCCTGAGCCCACAGTTGGAGAACAGCCTAGGCAACTTGGTGAGACCTCATCTCTATAAAATCAAAAACTTAGCCGGGCGTGCCTGTAGTTCTGGCCACTTGGAAGACTAAGGTGGAGTGATTGCCAGAGCCCAGCAGGTCGACCCTGGGGTGGCCGTGAGCATGCAACTGCATTCCAGCCTGGGCAACAGAGTGAGACTCCAACTCAAAAAAGAACTGTAATCAGCCAGGCTCGGTGGCTCAGCCTATAATCCAGCGCTTTGGGAGGCCGAGGTGAGTGGATTGCCTGAGCCCGCAGGTTCGAGACCCACTTGGGCAACTTGACGAGACCTCATCTCTACAATAAATCAAAAAAATTCACCGGGCGTGCTAGCGCGCGCCTGTAGTTCCAGCTACTCAGAAGGCTAAGACGGAAGGATCGCCAGAGCCCAGCAGGTCGAGGCTGCGGTGGCCGGGAGCGGCCACTGCACTCCAGTGTGGGCGACAGAGTGAGACTCCAACTCAAAAAGAACTGTAATCAAAATTGAATTTAGGAGGAAGTGTACTGATGTCTGCATCTAACTTTGAAATGCATTTAAAAAAAAAAAAAAGAAAGGTGACAGCTGATAGAGGGGTGGAAAGAGTGATAGCTATGCAATAAAGCAGCTATGGTAAAATGTTAATGGTAAAATTCAGGCTGTGTTTATCCAGGTACATACTGTGAAATTCAACTTTTCTGTATGTTTTAAACTCTTTGTCATAAAAACATGGAGAAAATGAACGTGAACAACTTTTTGTACTTCTTGTCCATTTAAAGTCAATATAGTAGTATATTATTGGTCTCCAGTTGGGAATGTCCATGTTTTCCAGATTCTTGGTCATATTTGGCATGGTCAGTCATGCCTCTAGCCAGTTCCCTCTCTTTATATTTGCATAGTTCATTTCCCCCTCCATATGCACTGTGCTCTTTTCAAGCCTGTTAAGAGATAGGATCATTACTGATCATGCCTCATCTTTATGGTAATCTCAAAACCATATTCTTGTCAATCTCCCATTGTCACCCCTCAAACCAGGGCTGTGGTTGTTCCAGGGACATTTCTCATATCTGCTGTCTGTGCAGGCAGTGGAAAAAGGCAGTCTCCTAGGTTCGTCAACGGCCAGTTTATTTGCACGGGTGCCCAATTTCAACTGTCATCATATTGAGATTATTTTTAGCCCCATAACTTTTTCAACCAGCGGGCACCTCACACAACAGATGGCTCCCAGCTCCTGCTTTTCTCAACAGGGTTTTCTAATGAGACTATTATATGGCTTGCTGAGGGTGTCACAATTAGTCAGAGGTAAAATAAAGAGAGAAACCCAGGCCTTCTGATTTCACAAAGACCCTTTCCATTAATCCTCACTGATCTAAATTACCTTAACCTCATTTTAGAAAGAAAAAGGGAATGCAGATAAGAAAAGGGTTGCCTTTATCAGCCTAATTTAGACCGTATAAATGTAATTTCCATGGTTATTTGTGAAAATAATGTTTTCTAGGAATACATTTACTCCATCATCTTACAAAGCACAGCAGGATTTCTGTGTGGTTAGAAGGCTGGTGTCTGTCAGCCCACTAAGGCTATCATGAGAAGGAAGCAAATCCAGTAGTCAGGATGCCAACAGCCAGGGGCCATCAGGATTCTTAGATGAAGAGATACAGATGGGGGCAAAAGTCAGATAGGAGAGGAGAAGAAAGTAGAATCATGAAAACAAGGATGAAATCTCTATTGTCATCTTTTCAACTCTGTAATGCTATTTTCTATAATTCCATAATTTTGAAATGTCATCTTATTAATGACTATAAGCACATCTCAAAAGATTCCTAATCTCTGCCCTGTCTGGTCTTTCAAAGGTTATTTTTGGCTGATCTCATGGAGGTTGAATGATGGTTGCCAGAGGCTGGGAAAGAGGGAAGGGGAAGTATGAGAGAGATAGGTTGATGGGTACAAATTACAGTTATATAGAAGAAATAAATTCTAGTGTTTGATAGACAGAACAACAAGGTGACTATAGTTTACAGCAATTTATTGTGTACTTTTAAATAGTGAGAAAAGAAGATTTGAAATGCTCCCAATACAAAGAAATGACAGATGTTTGAGGTAATGGATATCTTAAATGCCCTGATTTGATCATTACACACTGTATGCATGTATCAAAATATCATGTACTCCACAAATGTGTATGATTATTATATATCAATAAAATACATATTTTTGAGTTGGGGTCTCACTCTGTCTCCCAGGCTAGAGTGTAGTGGCACTATTATGGCTCACTCCAGCCTCGACCTCCTGGGCTCAGGTAATCTTTTTACCTCAGACTCCTAAGGAGCTGGGACTCCAGGTGCACGCCACCACTCCCAGCTAATTTTTTTTATTTTTTCTTTGTATATGTGTGGAGATGAGGTTCTGTTATGTGGCCTAGGCTGATCTCAAACTCCTGGGTTTAAGCAATCCTCTTGTCTCAGTTTTTCAAAGTGCTGAGATTACAGGTGCCAGTCACTATGCCTGGTCAAAATAAAGATACTTAGGAATGTAAATTCAGACATCTCTGTGAAACTCTTGGGGGAGCCCTGTCTGCCAGCAGGTTCCCCCCATGACCAATGGCCAGGAACCTCCAAGCAGTTAGTGACAAGTAGAATAGTAGCAACTCACATTCTGGGGAAAGTCACATCTTCCCTTTAAAGCCCACAGAACACCTGCCAACCCGGTTCTTTGGTTCTTATCAAGCCTACCTCTGTCACCCAGGCTGGAGTGCAGTGGCACACTCACGGCCACCCCTACTGGGCTCAGGCGATCCTTCTGCCTCAGTCTTCCAAGTAGTTGGAACTACAGGCGCACGCTACCACACCCAGCTAATTTTTTGATTTATTGTAGAGACGAGGTTTTGCCAAGTAGCCGAGGCTGGTCTCGAATCCCTGAGCTCAGGCAATCCTTTCTCCTCGGCCTCCCAAAGTGCTGGGATTTCAGGCTTGAGCCATGGCGCCCTGCAATAATGCCCATTTTTAACCTTAGACATTGTTTTCCTGTCATATCCCCATGATTTATATATTTGCATTTATACATTAATATATATTTTCTCTCTCCATCCTTATTGTGGTAATTTATCAACCTTGTGAACAAGAACATATTTTGAACATAAGACCAGTATAGGAATTCAAGAGGTAAGGAAAAAAACACAGAACTTGAAGTCAGGAGAAGTTCATCTCTTAACTTCTTTTTCTTTTTTCTTTTTTTTTGAGTTGGAGTCTCACTCTGTCACCCAGACTGGAGTGCAGCGGCCGCTCCCAGCCACTGCAGCCTTGACCTGCTGGGCTCCGGTGATCCTTCCGCCTCAGCCTTCCGAGTGGCTGAAACTACAGGTGCGCGCTACCACGCCCGGCTGATTTTTTGATTTATTGTAGAGACGAGGTCTTGCCAAGTTGCCCAGGCGGGTCTCGAATCCGCGGGCTCGGACAATCCACTCACCTCTCCACAATCAGTCTCCCAAAGCGCAGGATTACAGGCTGAACCACCAAACCCGGCTTTCTTAACTTCTTACTACATGGGTGACTTTGAGCATGTTTCCTTTTTAAAAAGGGAAATAATATCCTGCCATTCTCTTTGAGTTATGCTGATGGCTAAATGACATAATGTTTGTGAATTAATATGGGTTCTGCACAAGCAGAGTGAGACAAGAATTCAGATACAAGTAGCTTATGTAGAAGATGCTAGAAACACTGCTAGAGAAGGGAAGGCGTGATCCTGAGAAGGGAAGCCAATAAATAAAGGGTAGCACATAAATCCCTCGTCTCTACAATTCTTATCAATGCCCTGCCCATTCCCCTCAGCTCTTACCATTGCAATGACCCCCAAATCTGGTTGGGCATGGTGGCTCATGCCTGTAATTCCAGCACTTTGGGAGGTCGAGGCGAGAGGATTGCCTGAACTCTTTGAGATGCAACATAAAATTCCATAGTCTATTGACCTAACAATTTGTATTGCTAGTTCTCAAACTTTGTGACTTCGTGTGTGTTCTCAACATCTTAGAGCATTATGCTCAATATCTTGGCTCCAAAAATACTGCTTGCAGCTTTTCTCATATCAGCATATCAGAGATCTGACAGGTCGGGCGCAGTGGCTCACACCTGTAATCCCAGCACTTTGGGAGGCAGAGGTGAGAGGATTGTCTGAGTCCAAGGGTTCAAGACCAGCGTGGGCAACTTGGCGAGATCTTGTCTCTACAATAAGTCAAAAAATTAAACAGAAGTGGTGGCGTGTGCCTGTAGTTCCAGCTACTTGGAAGGCTGAAGCAGAAGGCTCATCTGAGTCCAGCAGGTTGAAGCTGTGGTCGCTGTGAGCATGCCCCTGCACTCCAACCTGGGCAACAGAGTGAGACTCCAACTCCAAAAAAAAAAAAGAGAGAGAGAGAGAGAGATTTGACAAAAACAATTTTTTTTTGAAAACCCTCCTTATAGCAGACAAAAACAGAATTACATAAATTGTTAATAGGTAATCAGGCTTAAAGTAACACTTCAAGATTAAATAACCTGGGAAAGTATTGCTTAAACAAGATTAAAAGGTTGCTATCTAGGCCGGGCTCTGTGGCTCAGCCTGTAATCCCAGCACTTTGGGAGGCCGAGGCCAGTGGATTGCCTGAGCCCACGAATTCAAGACCCACCCGGGCAACTTGGGGAGACCTCGTCTCTACAATAAATTCAAAAATTACCCGGGCGTGGTGGCGCGCGCTGTAGCTCCAGCTACTTGGAAGGATGAGGCAGAAGGATCTCTGGAGCCCAGCAGGTCGAGGCAACGGTGGCCAGGAGCAGCCACTGCACTCCAGTCTGGGTGACAGAGTGAGACTCCAACTCAAAAAAAAAAAAAAAAAAAAAAAAGGCTGTTATCTTCTAAGTTCTCAGACCTGTTAAACACACTCACATGCATTATGAATAACAAAGTGAGGCTCTCTAAAAGAAAAAACGTTTGGCGGGCATGGTGACGCAAGCCTGTAATCCCAGGATTTTGGGACCCAGAAGCAAGAGGATTGCCTGAGCTCAGGGGTTCAAGACCAGCCTGAGCAACATGGCGAGACCTCGTCTCTACAATAAATCAAAAAAAGTAGTCGGGCATGGCGGCACATGCCTGTGGTTCCAGCTACTTGGAAGGCTGAGGCAGAAGGATCGCCTGAGCCCAGCCAGTCGAGGCTGTGGTGGTCTTGAGGGTGCCACTGCACTTCAGCCTGAGCGACAGAGTGAGACTCCAACTCAAAAAAAGAGAAAGAAAGAAAAGATGTTTATCTGGGAATAGAACAGTGCGATAAGGAAATACATGCCATAGCAAACTATTTGTGTATTGAAGAAGGTAAAGGAATACAAACGTTTTTAAAGGAAAAAATGAAGAGGATTACATAATTGTTTGTGAAATAATTTCCCTTGGTTACAAGGATCAATAAGTGTGATGCCAGTCTAAGTTTGCACATTTACTGGGAGGATGCCATCACTGAACTATTTTTTTGTGTGAGGTTGCAATGGACTTTGTGCAAAGTTGTAGTTTTTGTAGAGTCCTTTTCACTATCAGGCATATAGGGGTGGGAACCTTCTTTTCATGGTCTTCACCAGCTCTATTTGTCAGCGTGTTCCTAACATTAGTGACTCTGTTTTAAATCTGACAAATTTCAAAATATTTAAAAAGATATAGTTGCCCAAGTTTCCCAAATTTATTTGACTCAGGGTTCCATAGAACAAACTCTGGGAAACGCTGATTTGTTACCATCACAAATCACTACATGTCACAACCTTCCAGAAACGGGTGAATAATGTCTGGCTCTTGTGGCTTGGCAAAAGGGGCTTGGGCAAAATGTCATTCCAAAAGAGATATACTTTCTCTTGACTGGATTTTTTTTCCAGCTGTTAATTGATAATATAAATCATTTACCTTGAAGCATAAAACTTCTTCTTTTTTTTTTTTTTTGAGTTGGAGTCTCACTCTGTCGCCCAGACTGGAGTGCAGTGGCCGCTCCTGGCCACTGCAGCCTCGACCTGCTGGGCTCCGGCGATCCTTCCGCCTCAGCCTTCCAAGTAGCTGAAACTACAGGCGCGCGCTACTACGCCTGGCTCATTTTTGATTTATTGTAGAGATGAGGTCTCGCTAAGTTGTCCAGGCAGATCTCGAACCCGCGGGCTCAGGCAATCCACTCACTTCAGCCTCCCAAAGGCGCGGGATTACAGGCTGAGCCACCGAGCCCAGCTAAAACTTATTCTTAAGGGGCAGGCTTTTTGGTAATTTTCAAGCTAGAACAATTCAATGGAATTGGTTGTTGTAACGTCCAGAAACTTTCACCTCTGTTCCTTGGGGACTTTTTACACTGTGATTATTGCTCAGGGCATGGCCTTTTCTGGCTAACCAAAATGTCCCAGCCTCATAAGTCCGTGATGAAAACTAAGGTTGGCTAGCGGGCTCGGTGGCTCAGCCTGTAATCCCATGCCTTGGGAGGCTGAGGTGAGTGGACTGCCTGAACCCGCGGGTTCGAGATCCGCCTGGGCAACTTGGTGAGACCTCATCTCGGCAATAAATCAAAAAATTAGCCATTTGTGGTAGCGTGCGCCTATAGTTCCAGCTATTGGAAGGCTGAGGTTGGATCACCAGAGCCCAGCAGGTCAAGGCTGCGGTGGCCGGGAATGACCACTGCACACCAGTCTAGGCGACAGAGTGAGACTCCAACTCAAAAAAAAAAAAGAAAACTAAGGTTGGGCCATTGCCTTGCTAGACTTCAGTGTGGCCATGTGCTCTTAGAGTTATGGCTGTTGCCATGCTTCCTGGCTTTGGTCCCCTCCTTCACTTTGGGGGGATGAATCTTCTCTCTTCCTTCTCTTTCTCTCTCTAATTTACTTTTAAATAAACTATATTTTAAAATCTAACTTCTGTGCAATTCTTTGCATCTTCCATGTGACATTGAATCGCACCCCAGACGGCCACATGTGGGAAGCGATCTCTTTTTAAATAAATATTTTCTTTCTTCACCTCGTGTTGCAAATCTTTGGCTTACTCAGCTCTCCGGTTATCCTGTGCCTCCTCTGGACCCTTCGTACCTAACAAAACGTTACGCTTTAAATTTAAGAAACACTAAGTACTTAATTCCGGCCTCTCGAAAACGTTGAAAATGCCTGTGCAGCTTGCACAAGTATTTGTTGATATTTATTCACCATGAAAGCTAATTGCTATGCCAGAGACTAAATGAAAACTAGTAGTTCAAATCTCCTAAAACAGCATCTCATGAATGGGATTAGCAACCTTATAAAAGAGGTTAAAGGAAGCATCCTAGGCCACCACACGAAGACACAGAATTAAGAAAAAAGAAAAAAGAAAACTAAGATCACATGTTCTTCGATTTCCAAAGTACTGTGGCTCTTTGCTTTCTGTTTAGCAGGAAGTAACCCCCTGGTATTTTCAAGAATCCCCTCCGCCTCTCAACCCTCACTGTCACAAATGTTACCAGCATTTGTTCATGAGTAGTTTTCTTGCTGCCCGTGGGGAGCGCAGAACCCGACGCCTGCTAACAGTAGACTCTGCAAACACAGTTGTCAGCACGCCATTGAGGGGCTTGCTTGTCCACAGTGCCACCATCTGGCTGCCAGCTACGTCTGCACCAAAGCCAGAGGATCCAGTTGACACAGGACAGGCTGGCCTACTGAGCTCCCACTGAGCTGTAATGGTTTCTCCACCGTTGCTACCTTGAAACCAAAGTGGCTGTCTGTGGCCACTTTCCAAACACCTGGCAGTTCATGGACCTGAAGTCCCCTCTGAGCTACCAGCCTCACGGCTTCTTCACTGGCAATGGAGCAGCAGATGCAGTTTTGTGCCAATTCATTCATTTTGAGCTGATCTGAAAAGTACAAGGGGAGATTTCTTTCCTTTGACCGCATTGTGATTGGCCAGAAGCATGGTCCAGCAAAACTGCCTGAACCTCAAGAGTGAGATGGTCAAACCCCTTTTGTTTCCACTAGCTATTTTGTACTAAACCAGGAGGTTCCTCTGAAGATCTAATCCCTTTCACTTAAAGGAGGGACAGCCTGGTGCCATGCATTCACTATACCCCAGAGAGTACTTTGAGGCCTAAAGAGTGTCATGCAGATGTTTTCTCCTGTGGAGAAGACCCCTGACCTCTTAAGCAGATCTCATAAGCTGCCACATTTGAAGCCTGGATCCCGAAACAGATCTACATTTAAAACTGACATTCAGAAGGGGAAAAAAAAGTATTCAGGGTATAAAAGTATTATGAGATAGAAGGAATCAGTACTAGTATTTGATAATACAGGAGGGAAATTATAGTTATCAACAATTTATTGTATATTTCTTTTTTTTTTTTTTTTTGAGTTGGAGTCTCACTCTGTCACCCAGACTGGAGGGCAATGGCCGCTCCCGATCACCGCAGCCTCGACCTGCTGGGCTCCAGCAATCCTTCCGCCTCAGCCTTCCAAGTAGCCGGAATTACAGGCATGCGCTACCACGCCCGGCTGATTTTTGATTTATTATAGAGATGAGGTCTCGCCAAGTTGCCCAGGCAGGTCTCGAACCCGCGGGCTCAAGCCATCCACTCACCTCAGCCTCCCAAAGAGTGGGATTATAGGCTGAGCCACCGAGCCCAGCTTCATTGTATATTTCAAAATCACTAGAAGAGAATCGCAACGTTCCCAACATAAAGAAAAGACAAATGTTTGAACTGGTGGATAACCCCAGAAACACTTATTTTATCATTACACATTGTACACGTGTATCAAAATATCACATACACTCCAGAAATATGTGCAATTGTGATATGTCAAAAAAAAGAAACAAAGAACAACACAAATAATTCAATCACACAACAGCGTGCCGGGCATTAACTAACAGGTGAAGCGTAGCACGCTGCTTACACATAGCAAGTTTTCATTCGCCGGTCCTTCTCGTGATGTGAGTATCCACGCGGCATCAGGAGTGAACGCCACTCCCAAAGGAAAGCAGAAGATTCCCTGCAGACCGCTCAGGAGGAATCGCTGGACCGGCTGTCCTCTCTGGCTTGTGGAACACGGAGGTTGGTACCTAAGGGTGTGTGGATTGGGCCTCCATGAACTCCATCCTCACAAAGTCCCCCACAGTGACCAACACAGCAGGCACTGATTTCATGCACTTGCCTGGCAAAGAGGGATACACCAAGAAAAGAAGTCAGTTTAGGGAGAGGGGGTCGTTATGTGCTAGAAAGGGTGCCGGTGAGTCATTGTTTATACACAAATTAAGGAAGGAAGTTACTTCCTGGCTAGAATGGGTGGAGCATCACTGGTTAAGACAAGCCCAGGTGTCCCCGCTGCTCAATATTCCTTTCATGCATCAGGTGCAGCTGGTGCTGAACCCACTCTGTTCCTGGCACCATTCAAGGCATCGGGGTCACGTCTGTGGAGAGGGCCTGGGAAAGCAGTGACCAATCCCTCAAGCTGTATCTTTAGAATAGCCAACATCAGTCTTTTGGTGGCCACGTCCCTGAAAGTATGTCAAGGGCAGAAATCCAAAACAAATTAGAAAAGCAATTCCAGCCAGGCTCGGTGACTCAGCCTGTAATCCCAGCACTTTGGGAGACCGAGGCAAGAGGAATGCTTGAGCTCAGGGATTCGATACCAGCCTGGGCAACGTGGTGAGACCTTGTCTCTACAATAAATCAAAAAATAAGCCAGGCATGGTAGCACATGCCTACAGTTCCAACCATTTGGAAGGATCGCCGGGGCCCAGCAGGTCAATGCTGGGGTGGCCATGAGCGTGCCACTGCACTCTAGCCTGGGCGACGGCGTGAGACTCCAATTCAAAAGACAAGAAAGAGCCAGACTGAGTGGCTCAGCCTGTAATCCCGCGCCTTGGGAGCGGATTACCTGAGCCCGCGGGTTCGAGACCCGCCTGGGCAACTTGGTGAGACCTCATCTCTACAATAAATCAAAAATTAGCTGGGCGTGGTAGCATGTGCCTGTAGTTCCAGCTCCGTGGAAGGCTGAGGTGGAAGGATCACCGGAGCCCAGCGGGTCGAGGCTGCGGTGGCCGGGAGCGGCCACTGCACTCCAGTCTGGGTGACAGAGTGAGACTCCAACTCAAAAAAAAAAAAAAAAAAAGACAAGAAGGGAAAAACAGTTCCATGAGGGGCCCAGGCCATGATGCCCAGTCATGCAGCTCATGCCGATCTGTCTTAAGGGGAAAGAGGTTCTACTCAGGGACATGGAAAGGTAATGCCAAGAAAAGAGAACAGCATGAACGGTGCTGATGAACAATCAAACTCTGTAAATTATTTAAAGAGGTTCATTCTGAGCCAAATATGATGGACCATGGCCTGAGACACAGTCCGTAGAGATCCTGAGAATATGTGCCCAATGTCGTTGGGACGGAGGTTAGTTGGATACGTTTTCGGAAGACAGAAGTTTACAGGCAAGTACGTAAATCAATGCATGTGAGGTTTACTTTGGTTCAGCCAGGAAAGGCTGGACATCTCCAAGTAAGGGATGGGGGACATACTGGTCATAGGTAAATATAATTTTTTTTTTCGAGTTGGAGTCTCACTCTGTCACCCAGGCTGGAGTGTAGTGGCATGCTGACGGCCACCACAGCTTCGACATACTGGGCTCCTGCAATCCTTCTGCCTCAGCCTTCCAAGTAGCTGGAACTAACTACAGGCACACGCCACCATGTCCGGCTAGTTTTTTTTTATTTTTATTGTAGAGATGAGGTCTCCCCACGTTGCCTAGACCGGTCTCAAACCCATGGGCTCAGGCAATCCTATCACATCAGCCTCCCAAAGTGCTGGGATTATAAGCGTGAGCCACCATGCCCAGCTATAAAGCTTTTCTGATTGATAATTGGTTGAAAGAGTTAATCTGTCGATTGCCTTTGGTAGGATGGACATCTTGAGATACCACCCAACCCCTGAAAGAATGGCCATCATTAATAAAACAACAGATGCTGGCGAGGATGTGGAGAAACAGGAACACTTCTACACTGCTGGTGGGAATGCAAACTAGTGCAACCTCTCTGGAAGACAGTGTGGAGATTCCTGAAAGAATTAAAAATTGACCTTCCATATGACTGAGCAATTCCCCTATTGGGAATATACCCAGAGGAACTCAAATTATTCTACAAAAAAGATACCTGCGCACCTATGTTTGTTGCAGCTCTAGTCACAATAGCAAAAACATGGAACCAACCGTGTTGCCCATTGAAGCTGAACTGAATTTAAAAAAATGTGGTACATATACATGATGGAATATTATGCAGCCATAAAGAAGAACAAATATATGGACTTTGCAGGAGCTTGGATGGATTTGGAGTCGATCATATTCAGTGATTTATTGCAGAAACAAAGAACAGAGTTTCATATGTTCTCACTCATAAACGGACCTTGAACAATTATAATACTATAAGCCAGGCTCGGTGGCTCAACCTGTAATCCCGCGCCTTTGGGAGGCTGAGGTGAGTGGATTGCCTGAGCCCGCGGGTTCGAGACCCGCTTGGGCAACTTGGTGAGACCTCATCTCTACAATAAATCAAAAAAAAATTAACCAGCCGTGGTAGTGTGCGCCTGTAGTTCCGGCTACTGGGAAGGCTGAGGCAGAAGGATCGCCGGAGCCCAGCAGGTCGAGGCTGCGGTGGCCGGGAGCGGCCACTGCACTCCAGTCTGGGCGACAGAGCGAGACTCCAACTCAAAAAAAAAAGAATTTTATTTCTGGTTTGGAGCGGTATGACTGTGCAAGGGTGCATAATGCACCCCGGGATAGCTCAAGACCTTCTCAAACACCCAAGTCACTAGCATGAAGGCAGTCTAAAATTCACTCCACTCAAAACAGTAAAGTGGCAGGGTGCAGTGGCGCATGCCTGTAACCCCAGCACTTTGAGAGACTGAAACAGGCAATTTGCTTGAGCCTAGGAGTTTGAGATCAGCCTGGACAATATAGTGAAACCTTGTCTCTATTAAAAAAAAAAAATCAAAAAATTAGCCAGGCATGGTAATCCCAGCTATCCCCGCCTTCCCCCACGCTTTTTTTAGAAAGCAGGATTTATTGAGAGGACAGAGAAGCTCCCACAGTGGGAGGGGACCTGAAGGGTTTGCCTAGTCCCAGCTACTTAGGAGGCTGAGGTGGAAGGATCGCTTGAGCCCAGGAGGTCAAGGTTGTTGTAAGCCCTGATCATTGTGATCATGCCACTACACTCCAGCCTGGGAAACAGACTGAGACCCCACAACTCAAGAGAAACGAAAAAACCAATGAAGTATTACTTAAAATTTACATTTCAAGCTCGAGGCAATTTTTTAAAAATAAACATCCAAAAACGTGCATAAGGCAATTAAGATTGATTCTGTCAGCCGGGTTCAGTGGCTCAGCCTGTAATCCCGCGCCTTTGGGAGACTGAGATGAGTGGATGGCCTGACCCCGCGGGTTCGAGACTCGCCTGGACAGCAAGACCTCATCTCTACAATAAATCAAAAAATCAGCCGGGCGTGGTAGCGCGCGCCTGTAATTCCGGCTACTCAGAAGGCTGAGGCGGAAGGATCGCCGGGGCCCAGCAGGTTGAGGCTGCGGTGGCCGGGAGCAGCCACTGCACTCCAGTCTGGGTGACGGAATGAGACTCCAACTCAAAAAATAAAAAATTTTAAAAAATAAAAAAAGATTGATTCTGTCATTTATTCTCCTTCCCTAACATCTCCTCTCTCTTGATCTGAAACAAGACTTGCACTGCCTATGACATGCTACACGTTTCACAAAACATGTTCTGTTGCTGTGATTCTGCATTTTTTTTTCAGTTGGAGTCTCACTGTCACCCAGGATAGAGTGCAGTGGCATGCTCCCAGCCACCACAACCTCGACCTGTTGGGCTCAGGCAATCCTCCTGCCTCAGCCTTCCAAGTAGCTGGAACCACAGGCATGCAACACGACGCCCAGCTAATTTTTTTATTTATTGTAGAGATGAGGTTTCACCATGTTGCCCAGGCTGCTCTCAAACCCTCTCGACGCTGCCTCCCAAAGTGCTGAGATTACAGGTATGAGCCAACTGGCCTGGCAATTCTGCATTTGTTTGTTTGTTTTTGTTTTGAGTTGGAGTATTACTCTGTTGCCCAGGTTGGAGTGCAGTGGCACACTCATGACACCACAGCCTCGACTTGCTGGGTTCAGGCGATCCTTCCACTTCAGTCTTCCAAGTAGCTGGTACTACAGGCATGTGCCACCATGCCTGGCTAATTTTTGATGTATTGTAGAGATGAGGTCTCGCCAAGTTGCCCGGGCTGGTCTTGAACCCATGAACTCAGGCAATCCTTTCATCTCGGCCTCCCAAAGTGCTGGGATTGTAGGCATGAGCCATCGTACCTGGACTAATTCTGCATTTTTTTTTTTTTTAAATTTTGAGTTGGAATCTCACTCCGTCACCCAGACTGGAGTGCAGTGGCTGCTCCCGGCCACTGCAGCCTCGACCCACTGGGCTCTGGCAATCCTTCCACCTTAGCCTTCCGAGTAGCCGGAACTACAGGTGCGCGCTACCACACCCGGCTAATTTTTTTTCTTGATTGTTGAGATGAGGTCTCGCCAAGTTGCCCTGGCGGGTCTCGAATCCACGGGCTCAGGCAATCCACTCATCTCGGCCTCCCAAAGTGCTGGGATTACAGGCTGAGCCACCGAGTCCGGCCAATTCTGCATTTTTAACAATGTGATGCCCGTGTATCTGAACCAAAGGCCACATTTAGATTAACAAAGTTTAATGTCTTAGATTTGGGCCGCCTTTGAGTTCATCATGATACTCTAATTTATTTAATACCTTAACTACACTGCCAGAATCATTGCTTTCCTAGACTCTCTACTTTTGCTCACTGCCATTAACAGAACCAGCAATTCAAGATAACAATGGTAATAACAATAATAATAAAAATAATTGTTCCTACCCCACATGAGAGTTACTTATAGATGACCAGTAAAAAAAAAAAAAAAAAAGCCGCAGGCTGGGCACAGTGGTTCACATCTGTAATCTTAGTGCCTTGAAAGGCCAACCTGAAGCCGGGCTCAGTGGCTCAGCCTGTAACCCCGCGCCTTGGGAGGCTGAGGTGAGTGAATTGCCTGAGCCCGCGGGTTCGAGACCTGCCTGGGCAACTTGGCGAGACCTCCTCTCTACAATCAATCAAAAAATTAGCCGGGCATGGTAGCGTGCGCCTGCAGTTCCAGCTACTTGGAAGGCTGAGGCGGAAGGATCGCCGGAGCCCAGCAGGTCGAGGCTGTGGTGGCCGGGAGCGGCCGCTGCACTCCAGTCTGGGCGACACAGTGAGACTCCAACTCAAAAAAAAAGAAAGGCCAACCTGAGAGGATCACTTGAGTCCAGGAGTTCAAGGCTGCAATGAGTTACGATTGCTCCAACGCCCTGTAGTTTGAGCCAGAACACATACCAGAAAGCTAATTTCACTGGATCTGTGACGTCTCTCCCAGAAATCAGCCCTGTGATGTGAAGCCAGTTTCTGTATGCCGAGACATCATTAACCATTTAGCAGTTTTAACCCCCTTGCATACCAAATTACTTTGCCCAGCCTCTGAATTCTCAGGGGGGGTAGATTTGAGAAATATCTCTCATCCTTCTTGCCCAGTTGCTTTGCAATATTAAACTATTTCTCCACTGTAATGGAGAAATAGTGTCTGTTTTTTTCTGGTTGGCAGGCGTAAGAACTCAGTTAGACTATAACAAAACTTGGAGGCTCATCTGGGATCGCTCTATAATTAGGGAATTTGCCCACTGTTTGCAGACCTCTTGCTGGTAGAGTAAGTCCAGAGACATGTCTAGATGTCCTCAGATTTTTAAACTAAAGGTTAGCTCTTATACCATCCTTCCTAGCAGGGCTTTGTCAACCCACAGTGTCATATTTTATTATAGTAGAGTAATGGTTTCTGGAACTGGAAGATGTCTTATTTGAGTAAGTGTTCAAAGCTGCTCTCCTTGGGTAACAGGGAAGGTTTCTGGTGGCCTCTTTGGAGGTACTGTGGCCCCTTTGTGGGTTCCTGTTGGGTCTCCTTAAATTATGTAGGGAGACTCTCAGGTGGGGAGACGTCTTCCCACATGGACAGAGAACAGGAACTGGTTGGGAATAATACATCTGGTCTGGCTCTGGTTTTTAAAAGGCCTTAGCTAGGCATGGTGGCTCATGCCTGTAATCCCAGCACTTTGGGAGGCAAAGATTGGAGAACTGCCTGAGCCCATGGGCTCAAAACCAGCATGGGCCACATGGTGAGACCTCATCTCTACAATAATAATCAAAAAATTAGCTGGGCATGGTGGCACATGCCTGTAGTTCCAACTACTTATAAGGCTGAGGCAGGAGGATCACCTGAACCCAGCAGATCAAGGCTGCAGTGGCTGTGAGCGTGCCATTGCACTCCAGCCTAGGCAACAGAGTGAGGCTCTGACTCAAAAAAAAAAAAGGGTGTCAAAATGTCATAAATTATAGAAAATATTTAAAGTACATGATTTTTTTTTGAGTTGGAGTCTCACTCTGTCACCCAGACTGGAGTGCAGAGGCACGTTCCCGGCCACCGCAGCCTCAGCCTGCTGGGTTCCAGAGATCCTTCCACCTCAGCCTTCCAAGTAGCCAGAACTACAGGTGCATGCTACCACACCCAGCTAATTTTTTTTTTTTTTTTTATCGTAGAGACGATGTCTCACCAAGTTGCCCAGGTGGGTCTCGATCCCACAGGTTCAGGCAATCCACTCACCCCGGCCTCTCAAAGTGCTGGGATTACAGACTGAGCCACCGAGTCCATAAAATACATGATTAATACAATTCCATGTTAAACTTAAAAGTTTATATGTTTACTGAAACAAGAAAAAATAGTAATTAATATAAAAAATTCACTAGACATGGGAAAGGACTATGAGAAAGGCAAGGACTGTGAAGACATCCTTTCTGTTACCTTGCCACTGTTTTGGGGATGAGAAAGTTCAGATGACTGCTGAAATGATGGTGTGGGATTAATTTAAATTTAGTTATCTTGCAATGAGCTTTGTGCAATTAGTACCTCCACCATGCCAAGAATGGTGGCTCACGCATATAATCCCAGTACTCTGGGAGGTCAAGGTGAGAGGATTGGCTGAGCCTAGGGGTTCAAGACCAGCCTGGGCAATCTGGCAAACCCTCACCTCTAACAATAAATCATGAAAAATTAGCCGGGTGTGGTAGCATATCCCTGTAGCTCTAACAACTTGGAAGGCTGAGGCAGAAGGATCACCTGAGCCCAGCAAGTCGAACCGTAAGCATGCCACTGCACTGCAGCCTGGGCAACAGAGTGAGACTCCGACTCAAGAAAAAAAAAGATATATATATGTATTCACCATATTTTCAATGCAATTCTGTCATGATAATCACTAAATTCTACTGTGGAGTAGGCTTCTGGTTAGCTCCTTCTCTTCATCGTGTTCCCAAGGGCACAAAACTCTGCAGGACAGAAAAAAGAATTGACATCTTTGAACTGTGTAGACTACTAGATATAGTGTTCCAGGGAAACCCCACTCTGGAAAACAAAAATCAAAAGTAATACTCTAGCCAGGCTCGGTGGGTCAGCCTGTAATCCCGCGCCTTTGGGAGGCTGAGGTGAGTGGA
>NW_007253924.1:342328-343537 GCF_000164805.1 Carlito syrichta
TTTTCTTTGAGTTGGAGTCTCGGTCTGTTGCCCAGACTGGAGTGCAGTGGCCGCTCCCGGTCACCGCAGCCTCGACCTGCCGGGCTCCGGCGATCCTTCCGCCTCCGCCTTCCAGGTAGCTGGAACTACAGGTGCGCGCTACCATGCCCTGCTAATTTTTATTTTATTTTATTGTAGAGAGGAGGTCTCGCCAAGTTGCCCAGGCGGGTCTCGAACCCGCGGGCTCAGGCAATCCACTCACCTCAGCCTCCCAAAGGCGCAGGATGACAGGTTGAGCCACCGAGCCTGGCTTCCCTTAAATTTTATAAAGATTTTTAAAAAGTTTTATTCTCTCCTTTCTCTGAAGGTTCCTTTCTTCTTCCTGTATGCTCCTGGCCTTTTAGAGCCAAGAGGATTTTTCTTTTCTACAGAAGCTTCCTTTATTCAGTTATTCACCTACTCAATATTCATTCATGTGGTCGCTACTAGGTTGCAATCACTATATTATCATTTAAGCCATTTCAGTTTTTACAGTGTGAATGTTTCTAGATTATTTTGAGGGGGAAAAAATGCTCACACCTGTAATCCCAACACTTTGGGAGGTGGAGACGTGGAGACGAGAGGATTGCCTGAGCTCAGGGGTTCGAGACCACCCCTAGCAACTTGGTGAGACCTCGTCTCTATAGTAAATCAAAAAATTTGCCGGCCGGGCTCGTTGGTTCAGCCTGTAATCCTGCGCTTTGGGAGGCCGAGGTGAGTGGATGGCCTGAGCCCGCGGGTTCGAGACCCGCCTGGGCAACTTGGCGAGACCTCGTCTCTACAATAAATGAAAAAAACGAGCCGGGCGTGGAAGGGCGCGCCTGTAATTCCAGCTACTCGGAAGGCGGAGGCGGAAGGATCGCCGGACTCCAACGATTCGAGGCTGTGGTGGCCGATGGAATTCTCTGCAATTCATTTCATGACGATAGAGTGAGACTGCTACCCAAACCGGGTAAAGATCCAGAAAGTTAATGAACTACAGGCCATTATCCCTTATGAACATAGATGTAAAAATCCTCGGCAAGATTCTAGCAAATCGGATCCAAAATCGCATCTCAAAACATCCACCATGAACTTGTAGACTTCACCCTCAAGATGCAGGTGTGCTCAACGTGCTCAAGACCATAGAATCGTTACATATATCAGTAGATGTAAAAACAAGAACCACATGATTATCTCATTAGATGCAGA
>NW_007253924.1:343557-343806 GCF_000164805.1 Carlito syrichta
CACTGCACTCCAGTCTGGGCGACCGAGTGAGACTCCAACTCAAAAAAAAAAAAAGGAAAGAAAGTTTATTTAGAAAGTAAATTAGAGAGAGTGAGAGAAAGATTTACCTCCCCAAGGTAGGGGAGGGGACCAAAGCCAGGAAACATGGCCCAGCCATAGCTCAAAGAGCACTTGACCACACCACGGTTTACCAAGACAATGGCCACAATGGCCTAACAATGGCAGGGCTGCTCCCTTTTTTTTTTTTTT
>NW_007253924.1:343831-344592 GCF_000164805.1 Carlito syrichta
CACTCACCTCAGCCTCCCAAGGTGCGGGATTACAGGCTGAGCCACCGAGCCCGGCGGGCTGCTCCTTTTTTAAGCACACCATTGTCTGTCTTATTGGTTTGTCAAAAATGTGCAGCCTTTTCCAGGGCCTGGTGCTAACAGGACCTTCCCGAAACCAGCTCTGACTGCCCACTCTGACCAGGAGCAAAACTAACAAATCTTCATTCGGCTCCATATAACTTAGACCATACAGGAGTTTGGCATTTTTTTTTAACCTCAAAATGTCAAGAAGATGCAAAATGGGCTTGTAACAACTGACAAGATCTTTTGGATGACGATAGTTGCACTCCTGTGAGATGGCTTTTCCCAAAAAAGATAGGCGATAAAATATTCCAGACCCCTTAGCAACAGGCAGCCCGCTCAGCTCCTGTCTCCTGCAGGACTCTTTCCTACAGCCTGTCAAGTCTTTTTTACACTTGATTTGAAATAAAAGTCGAAGATTATCCTGCGTCAGCGTTCAACTTCTGAGTGAAGAGCCTTTGGATCAAATGCTATAGCCTCATTTGAAAGCACATCTGAGCCGGGCTTGGTGGCTCAGCCTGTAATCGCTTTGGGAGGCTGAGGTGAGTGGATGGCCTGAGCCCGTGGGTTCGAGACCTGCCTGGGCAACCAGGTGAGACCTCATCTCTACAATAAATCAAAAAATCAGCCGGCGTGGTAGTGCATGCCTGTCGTTCCGGCTACTCGGAAGGCTGAGGCGGAAGGATCGCCGGAGCCCAGCA
>NW_007253924.1:344694-346871 GCF_000164805.1 Carlito syrichta
CAAAAAAAAAAAAAAAAAAAACACGAAAGCACATGTGATCGTTTCAGTATTTTCGACTTCCCAGTCAAGCGATCCATGACCACTTGTGCCTCCATTGCCCGAAAAGGCTCCTGTTAGGGTACGGACAGGGTGACGGTGGATGGAGAGGTGGAGAGGGGAGGGGAGGGGAGGTGCGGCACCGGGAACCCAGAGATCTGAGTAATTGCAAAGACTTGCGACACACGAAAAGTTTCAGAAAGAAAAGTTTATTTACAAGTAAGTTAGAGAGAGAGAGAGAAGGGAGAGAGAAGATTCGCTGCCCCAAGGTGGGGGAGGGGGCCAAAGCCAGGAAGCAAGGCGACAGCCATGGCTCAAAGAGCACATGGCCACACCAGAGTCCAGCAAGGCAATGGCCACCGGTTGCTTGTGGTTGAGTCCTTTGAACCCTTCCCCTGGATGGGGGAAGATCATTAGGTGATTGGGTGGTGGTCTGCTCCACGTCATCACGAAGGGGCAGGCAAACGCACTTACGGACGTCAGGTGATGGACAGCAGGCAGATGGGTGGGTCAGTCACACGATTGCTGCCATGGTGGGGCTTATCCACAAAGGGCAGATTAGGTTAAGGGGGTGGAGGGGGATTCCTGCAAGAGACTTGTTAGACATTTGCAACTCACAAAATCATTGACCAGAGGTGGGGTGGTCATGTTATCAATTTTATCACTTTGGCCAGCCAAGGGGTGATCTTTGATCTTCAGCCTTGACAAGGAACCTAAAAGTTTACTAGAGATTATTATGCTAAACCTTAAATGGTTGGGTTGTCCTGGTCTGGCATCTGATGGAGATTTGCTGAGGCGGGGTGGGATGGGATAGGCTGCTTGTTCTGCAGTAGAATGTCTGAACGGCTTTCTAATGGTTATGCTGAGGCAAAAAGACTAAAACCTTTCAGTTACTTTGTTGCACTTGTGGCTTCTCATCTAACTAGTTTCTTTGCCAGTGTAATGTGCTTATAACGAGTAATATGTCTACATAATGCTGCACTTAGGAGAATCTTCAATTCTGCTAAGTAAAACACGATAAATGAGATAGATGAAACTGATGAGAGGGGTTAAGCACGGATAGTAAACAAGTTAGTCACCCATGAGATAAATTAAACAGTTATGAAAGTAGAACATTTGTGTGAAACAGAGATTCTACATTCCGCCAAGCACCATAGCTAGCACCTGTAATCCTAGCTACTTGAGTGGCTGAGGTGGGAGGATCACTTGAGGCCAGGCGTTTGAGATCAACCTGGGCAACATAGCAAAAACCTCATCTCTATCTTAAAAAAGACAATATTCAGAAGGTCAACTCAGTCACCCAACAGTGACATCCCTTGGAACCCGAAGCCATCCATCAGGGTAACTGGTGGGTCACAACTGCATTCAAGGGCATGTGTCACTGCATCTCGCCACTCAGACAAGTGTGTCTTGACTCTGGGTCATTGCTGTCCGTGTGCCCCTCGCGCAAATGTCAGCTGTGGGCCTCATGACCGCACCCAAGGTGGAGAAGGCTGAACACAACATGTGCTCTGGCCTCAGGGCGTGTGTCCTTCCACCCTGCAGGTCTCCCACCCTGAGTGCGTTACTTCTTCCTCTCCCCCTTGCTCTACCTGTGTTTCTAGTTCATCAGATGAGCATGGGCCTCGATTCCGGACATCTGGAAACACTTGCCTGGTAGAGCGCTTAGAGTATCAGGATGACGCCTACGCAGCCCAGTCGTGCTGACCATCCTGCCCACTGCTGAGATTTTTCGCCAGATGCTCTTTTTGTGATGATGTGACACTTCAGACCCACCCTCCCCGCACTCATGCTTGCTCTCTTTCGTTGTGAATGATCATAACCCTCTGCATCTGCTCATTTCTCATCAAACCTGTCTCGATGAAATGGCCTGAGGCTTCAAAACCCACGTGTTTCCCCACTTCGGCCAGAGGCTGTTCTACTCCATCCCAGCATCCAGGTGTTTGTCCTGTCTAATCCCAGTGGGGGGTCACATTCAAAATCTGTGATTGTGGAATCGCCAAAGAGAAAGGATTTTCTGTCTTAAAGCCTGGGGCTTGGATGAAAAATTAACCTTTCTGGTAGGCTATAAATTTCTACTGAAAGCCAGGCTCGGTGGCTCAGCCTATAATCCCGCGCCTTTGGGAGGCTGAGGTGAGTGG
>NW_007253925.1:0-1392 GCF_000164805.1 Carlito syrichta
CTGAATCTAACAATGGCTTTAAATTGGGCTTGTAATTTCATGTTTTTAGTTTCACTTTTCATATAATTCATTTTATTGCTTACCAAATATTCCAATTAAAGTTGTTTTCTTCAATGGGCCTGGAGAACCCAGTACCAGAACTAGGGCCCTAGCAACACCTGCCCAGAGAGATTGCAACTGCCTACAGTCTGGTATGTGTCTCCCATTCTTCCTCTTTTCAAATGGGAACACTTGTCACCTGTCCCAACTCTATCCTGAGTCTTCAACATGGGGTGGGAGACAGATAACATGTCGAGACCAGAAGAAGTTACTGCTGGACTTGAAGCTCCACACAGCGACTGGATGGGATTTTTAATGTCCACTGGCTAGAGTCAAGGGTGACCCGGAGGAAGGAGAACACGTTGACAAGGGTGAACTGTTCAGAAGTTTGTCGTTTTCTACACAGGTGAAAATTATATTTCCCACTTCCTTGAATTAGGTGTGGTCATGGCTTGACTGGACCAATGAAACGTGCCAAGTGACATACGCAACTTCTGGAAGCTTTTAAGAGTTAGTATGCATGTGTCATGAATCATGACACACTTTCCCTCCGAGATGTTGGCTGATATTGGTCAGTCCCAAGTCCCAAAAAGAAAACATGGAGCAAAGCTCCCAGCAGACATGATGTAAACATAAAACAAGCATTGCTGCTTTAAACTCTGAAGATTTGGGATTGGTAGTACAGTACAACCCAGCATAGCAGTATTGGTAATAGCCTGGCCTTAGTAGTGGGTAACGGGAGAGTGGCCTGAACATAAAATGCATATCCTTGATTTAAAGCAGGATATTTCAAAGAATCCACAGGAAGTTGACCCAGTTTCATGGCAGGAAGATTCTAAAGGGGAAGATGACTCTTCAAAATGCAATTAACCTTTACCATCACAGGTGCCAGTACCAAAAGAAAAGTCATAGAAAAGTGTTTGCCATGCCACATATGCCAATACACACACGCACGCCTCCCAACTACGCACAGACTTTTGTGCCTGGAAGGGCCCTCGATTCTTCAGTTGAATGCTTCTGTCAGCATGGATGTGAGTTGGCATATGTTCATTTTTGCCTCGCCCCTAAACTCTAAATAAGTGTGCAAGCAGAGGTCATTTAACTGGTGGAAAGAACGAGTGACATGTAACTGAGGACAAAATACAAGAAGGGAATAAGTGCCGTCAGATGAGTGAGACCGCAGAACAAGAACAGGAGCAAAGCTTGCCCATAAAATGCTAAAGGCAGTAAGGTGTTTTGTTGAGCACCAGAATATTAAGAACCATCGGTCACAGGTCTAAGAAAGCTCCCAGAGCCTGTCAAGGAGGAAGCACTTCGAGAGAAAAGCATTGTTTTCCTGTCAGATGGGTGAGG
>NW_007253925.1:1864-4725 GCF_000164805.1 Carlito syrichta
CCGCCACGCGCCGAGGGCGCCCGGCGGAGGCTGGGCCGGGAGGGCGCGCGAGTGTCCGCCGCGGGGTCCTGCCCCGGCTCCCAACCTGGCCCGTTGGGTATTAGTTTCTCTTTACTTCTTTTAGGTTTGCTTGTTGGTTTTTGTTTTTAAAGTATTGTTAGTCGCTGGACCGTCAGCATCTACTGAATGCGAGAATAATGATGGAAGGCTATTATGAATTCACATTTTACATAAATGTGTGTTTTACTAACAAGAGCTAGCTGTTGGGAAATTGAGTTGAGTCTAAAGCTGTTCCCTTAAATATTTTAAATTCAACCCAAAGGATTCTTCATCCATAGTGCACTGTAACCTAAGTGGACGTGTAAACAGACGATAGCCTATTCTTGTACCAGTCGCCTGTACCCTTATGACCTGTCTTTGTCATTTCTTGCATGTGTCCTTTTGCCACAAGATGTTTCCAGACTCGTCTTTGAAATCAGTCATTTCTCCAAGGAGTCCAGGTACCTTTGACTGGGAAATTAATTTAGAAACCAAGATCTGGGGTTGGGAGTGCTTTCAGTTCCTGGGGTGTTCTTGCTTCTCAACTCTTTTTGCTGGAAGAGCTAAAAAATAGATTGTAGGTACGTTTGTGTATAAATACAAGTGTCCAGTAAAATGTGATAGTGGAAAACCAACTACTAAAAATTTTATCACTTATATCTATATCACAAATATCACAGCCAAGAATGCTTCTTTTGTATCTCTTGACACAAATGATGATTATTTTCTTATATTTGAAGTCACCTTCTATTCTGACATACATGTCATTTTCACCAAGGAGAAGAGTTTGGCTGCTCTGAATGTTCAGAGGAATATAGACGCTCTGATTTACTGGCAAGGGATAGTCCTCTGAGGCCTGCAGTTCTATACTTTCCCATCCCACAAGTCACTCGGGGTTTGTGAACAAGTAGGTTCGTGAAGAGACTCTTCCAGAAACGTGTGCGTGAGTAAAGAGTCGTATTTATGAGGAATTATATGAAAATATTAGTCTATTTTCCTAGTGGTGCTTATCTAAAAGGAAAAGAAGTTGAAAGGGAGTGTGTGTGTGTGTGTGTGTGTGTGTGTGTGTGTGTGTGTGTGTGAGACTGCTTTAGCTATAGATAATCTATTGACCGGAATTTGGCTGTTTTTGCTTAGAAATAATGGCATTGGCGCACAGCCCTTTCTAGTTGCTTATTTTCTTATGAATCTTTCCTCTTTTCTTTCTTGTTTTGGAAGCAGGGTCTTGCTCTGCCTCCCAGGCTGGAGTTTCGTGAACGACAGCTCACGGCCTCAAACTCCTGGGCTCAAGCACTCCTTCTGCCTCAGCCCCCAACGTAGCTGAGACTACAGGAGCATACCAAATTTAAAAACATTTATTTGTGGAAACAAGGGTCTTGCTCTGTTTCCCGGATTGGTCTTAGACCCTTGGCCTCAAGCAATTCTTCCACCTTGGCCTCCTAAAACACTGGGGTTCCAGACATGATACACCATGCCCAGCCATTATGCGTCTTCCCTACTTCAGTGTAGCACAGGCTACAGAAAATATCTTCATGAATTTCTCATTAAATGCATGATTATGAATGAACTCCCAGTGCTGCCTACCGGGTGACTGCGCCACCCTAGTAATTTACTTTCCTAAGTGCTTCTCAATCTTGTGGATGGTGTGTGACCTTAAGAAATACAGACGGTCTTGTGGTTTCCCGACGGTGACAGTGCTGACTGCTAAGGTACAGGTCTTTGGGTTCACGTGCCAAGACGGCTAGGCACTTCATGACTCAGTTCTTCCATCAACACCTTTCTCTTCATACTGATGTGACTCTTTCACATGTGAGCTGAGCCATCATGTGACCTTCACTTGGCAAGAATACGTCATTTATCTGTAGGTCCGCCTCTGCTCTTTTCTCATTTCGTCTACAGTGAGTGAACTGAAACTAGCTAATTGGTATAACGTAGTCATTTACAAGATCGAGAATGTGCTGTTATTTATGAAAATATATTCAGAAGTTTACAGAAATACAAGTTTGTATCTTGAATATGTATTTCCAAACAGATGGGAAAAGACTGATGTACAATATAGGCAAAGTTTAGAAATCACAAAAACACATTACAGAAAATACAGGAAATTAAAAAAAAAAGACACAAATCCCATAACTGCACACGCCCCAACAGACACTGTTAGAAGACAAGAATTTCTAGTCTTTTATTTTTTATGCTGATAGGCACGTCAAAAAAAAATGCTAGATTTAAGAGGCGCAAGTGCAGGTTTGCTCCAGGAGTATACTGTGTGATGATGCGGTTAGGGCTTGTTAAGCCCATCGCCCAAACGGTGCACAGGGTCCCCGGTGGGTCGTTTCCCCTGCCCCTGCCCCCTCCTAAGGAGCCCCAGTGGCTTTTGTTTCCATCTTTATATCTGTGTGGCCTACAGGCACTTTTAGAGTTTGTGCTGCTAACGTGCACATCGTTTTTCGTACCTGTTGCTCTCTTCCGGCCGCATATGAGACAAGGATCTCCACCTGCCCTGCCTTAGGAGCAAACTAAAAGGCATCAATGTCCTTCAGCAACTCTGTATGATCAGGGTGCTCTAAATCTTATAAATTACATTTAGAGTTTATTTGTTTAGGAAACCAGAGTCGTATCTCCATCTATCTGCATTTGTTTAGTAATCACATGTCACAGGAAGAGCATAACTTCATTTTAGAACCCCTAAATTCTGCAAGGTGTCTGCACATAAATGTTTTTCTTTGTAATCAATGAATGAACTATGATCATCTCTAAATTTCTTCATATATTATTTTAAACATTTCAGATTTTTGTTTTGTCGTTGTAGCAAAAGAAGACTT
>NW_007253925.1:5548-6542 GCF_000164805.1 Carlito syrichta
GTCCCAGGCCCAGACTGTCTGCCTGTGCCAGGCTTTGGTTCTGGCAAGGGGAACTGGGAGCAATGGTCGGGTGGGCTCTCCCTGATCTCGGGACACGGTGTCCCCTCGGGAGATGGGCAGCCACCAGGGCAGAGGTGGGGTCCAGGGGCCACCCGTGTGCATCTGTCGTGCCCTCCTCCCCCAGCTTCTTAGCCTCCAAGGTGGCAGCCAGGGTTTCGCACCTGCTTGGTGGCTCCAGCTCCGACCTGCTCTCCTGGGACTGTGACAGCTTCCTCTCTCAACTGTGACATGGGGGTCCCAGGCCCCCTGTAGGCAGGAGCCCACCCCCAGGCACCTGGGCCTCCTCACTCAACTGGCCTGTGAGACTCAGCCTGACTGCTGTGCTATTTGCGTTTTTGTGCTTTTCTTCCCCATTTGTGTGTCTTTTCCATAATGACGGCTGTGTGACGTTTTCTTAGGCTGTTCCTGTAGAACACTCCCCACCCCAGAGAGCACCCACTCCGGCCCCCCTGGGCTGGCCCTGCCTCTGCTCAGCTTGGTGTAGAAGAGCCTGCAGGGTGCCTGTGCAGAGGGATCCAGCCACTTGGCTGCCTGACCCCGTCTCTCCTGCCTGCTCCTTGCTGAGGCCCACGCGGTCCCCACACTCCCCATCTGAACTGCTCTCGCAGCCGGGATGAGGGATGGGACGAGGTGGCTGAGAAGGACCATGCCCTCCCGGGGCAAACCTGTGCCGTGAGGAGGCTGGGCTTGCTCCGGCACCAGCCCTCATCTGAGTTCCGCTTCAGCCAGAGGTGGGTGGAATGCAGCCCGCTTCTGCCTGCTCTTGGGTGACCCGAGCGAAAAGAATAAACGGCCAAACAATGCAAAACAACATTTTATCACACTTTGAAAGGGGAATTCTCCATGTGCTCAAGAGAAGTCCTATGGGAGCACAGCCATGCCTCTTCCCGCACAGGGTGTATCTGGAAGGCTGCTGTCAGGAGACCAGGGCAGG
>NW_007253926.1:0-47997 GCF_000164805.1 Carlito syrichta
ACAATAAAGAAACTACCCTTATCCTCTAGTTGAGAGACGAAGGTGAGCAAAAATTATCAAATATATAAACACAAATATAAATGTATAAATAAAAATTAAGTAAATGGGTAAAATAAATAGTATGTAGGGTAAATACTATAGAGAGATGGAACGCAGAGAAGGTGATGAAGAGTGTTAGTTTTTTGGGGAGGTTAAACTTTGTAATTATAGTGAAGGTGAAACTTAAGAAGGAGCATGAAATGGTTCTAGAAAACAACAGTGTGCATATCTGTGGAAGGGGTGTTCCAGGCAGAGGAAACAGCCAGATGGTGAGGCCATGAAGCAAGAACATCCTTAGAGTATTCAGGGAACAGAAAGAACATCAGTGTGAAGAGATTTGATGATATGGTCTGACCTATGTTTTGGGAGAAGTTCTCTGGATGCCATGTTCACTACAGACAGCAGGAGAGTAAGGACATGATCATGAAGACAAATAATTATTTCAAAAATTGGGTTACTCAAAGCTGTTAGATCATGGATTAGTAAGACTGGACCACAGGTCACTCTGAGTGAGCTTTGAGTTGAGAATGATTCTTACATGTGGAACGGTTCTTGAAGGAGAAAAGGAAAAAGGAAAAGCAGGAGGAGGAACAAGAAGGGATGAGGAGGAAGAGAAGGAAATACACATAGTATCTATGAACCACAAAGCCAAATATCTTGGGAATCTGGTAAATACTTGCTAAAATCTGAAGTCAAGCATCTGCTTGAAAGTAGGTTTTCAGCAAAATCAAGGGAGGAATACATAAGAGAACTAGTTGCTGAATATGTTGTAAAGTGATAGGTATTGAAAAATATCTATCACTTCATTCCCAAACATCACAAAAAAGACTATTAATGACCCTTCAGCTATTAAAAAATAGTCTGGTCTCCAGAGCAGTAAAACAAAAGACACTATCTAACATGAACAATGTCATAAAAAATACATAGCAATGACAAAATAACAACACAAAACACTTTTAAAATACTTAAACATTTTCATGCTAATTACTAAAATTAATCTTTTAATCAACAACATGAGATGGGTAGAAGTTCCCCATTAGAAATTACCATATGCAAAATCCTTAGTGACTGATTACTCAAGCAATAACATGACTGTAATTTACTGTTTTGAAAAGTCTGACATGTGAACATGTGTTTTCAGAGTTCCTACAGAAAATCTGGGTCCAATATTTACTCCAGTTTAATTTTTTCAAACAAACAAAATCAAGATGCTATTCTTTATTGAGCTTCCCTCAAATGACATCAAGTAATTATAGTTAAAGCCTACATATGTGCTCCTGGAGAGGTAGGAATGGGTTTATAATATTTCTCCTCTTTTCGAAAAGAATTTGGGTCTGAAAAGCTATTTGTATCTTAACAACTTCACCCTTGGTGAGGATGGAAATCCGAAGTTTCTCTGACATACTACTAAAGAAATATTATGAGCCTAAAAACAATTGTGTAGTATGTTTATTATCTCAATGTAACTTTTAAATATATTTTTTAAAGTGAAAAAGATAGAAAGCTACCTTTACTGATCTCTGACTCCTGGTTTCTGACTCTTAGTTTTGCATGGCATTTGTCTGGTCCACAACCTCAGCTGAATAGAAAAAGAAGGCAATGAAACAACCTAAGGAAACAAGATTTAAACTAGATGAAACCATGTAGAACATTTTCCAGATCACTTTGACATACTGAAGTTTGCAACTTTTAGGAAAATAATACATGTTTTTCTTATCTCGACACCCAGGAGTCAATGTTTCCTTTCTTGGGCATAAGAATATCGAGAGTTATATTTAGTAGGCAATAATGTGCAGGGAAGAGTGGACCTAGCTGGTATGCTCACAATGACCATGTTGTATTGATCGTGATTTCATCCAGTACATTGCTCCATAATTTACATGCAAATAAATGATATATTTGCTTTCCAGATATATTTCTGGAAGGCCAAACAAACAAAAAACAACAACAAAACTGGCTTCTAATCTAAATGGAATAATCTCCCAGTGAATTTCATTCAGGATAGCCTGAAATTGATCTAGATTATGATCTTATATATTACATCTTTAAAAGCAGAAAAGACAACAACAACAAATAAAACTCAAAACAAACAAACAACCAAAAAGCTTGGGCTGCAAAGTTTGATGAACAGAGAATGTTATATGATGTTATGGTGACAATCAAGATTCCCTGCCCTATATTTTCTGAGGAGACTGGAGCCCAGTGCTGGTCTTGGGTAATTTAAGAATCAAAGTAAAAAAAAACTCCTCTTAGACGTGCATGAGCTCATCATAGATATGCCACAGTGCTAAGTACACAAGACTACTGAGTGCTAAGTACACAAGACTACTGAGAAAATAAAAATAACACATGATGTGCCAGTGATAAGGAGGCACACAGGCCAGAGCTCTTGATCAGGAATCACCACCCAGGGATCAAAGCTTGGCTGGGCCACTACCACATGGATCACCAGAGGAATGTTCTAAAGCTCAAGGGGTTTTACCCAATTAGTGAAGAGAAATGAAGAGATCCCCCTAACTGGGAAGAGATGCCATTGGGGAGATCATCTCATCAGGTCTGACAACAGTGTCACCTCCTTGAAACTCTTGCCAGCTAGTCTAGTGACTCTCGCCACAGAGAAGCCATGGTGACAGGAGAGGGCCTAGCAGGAACTCGGTTGATCCTGGGCTGAGCTTTGAACAGTCTCCGCCCCAGAGACCCAGAGCAAAGGGCCAGAACACACAGTCACAGAGTCGCCCATCAGGTACCCATTACCTGCAAGCAGCAGGTGGAAGCCCCCAGGGCTAGAACGTCCACCTGTGCCAGTGGTTGGCTGGTCCTCACGTGGTGCCCTTTCTCATCTCTTCTTGGCACTCAGGGGGGGCAATGTGCCCTCCCTGAAGTGCCCAGTCACTGTCACAAGGCCACTGAGATGTTACAGATGCCAGGCTGGCCAGTGTGTGTCTGACTGAGAGAGGAGTTGGTCTTTAAGTAGATCACACAACCCGCTCTCAATGGCAATTTTCTTACTCAACTGGTTTTCAGGTCCCGAAGGCAGAGTCCACGGCTCTGGCTCCCATCGATTTCCCTGGTCCTCCAGGCTTTCTTGCCTGGCTAGGGCCACTTCATGGTGCCTGCACCTGCCCCTGGCCCTGTTTCTGCTTACAGGCTGCTCAATATGCATCTAGATCTTGTGCCTCCACCACCCAGACTCTAAATCGCCCTGAAGGAGCAGTGTCGTCTCCCGTAAACCACAGGATCCTCTCCGGGGATCTTACCTTATGAATCCTGGTTTCAAGCCACAAAGAAGAAACCAGCGATGTGTGCTGGAAACTCGCTGATGGATGGACATTTGACCTCTGCAAAGATCTCTTCCCACAGAAGCAAGTATAACCTCTTGCCTTCCCCACCATGAGCAGGTGATCAGGAAACGGACACCATCCAGGTTCCCCAAGGAGATCAACAGGAGGTCCCAAGAAGATCCCTGAAAGGTCATGAGACTAGGATCAGGCTGAGACCAAAGAGCAGGAGATCATGAAAAGGTCCTAACCTAGCAAGGAGGAAGTGACATTGACATCTAGACCCCTAGGGACCCAGGGAGAAATCCCTTCCTTGGGGCCCTATCCTGGGCTTCAGGAGAGACACTTTCCTGACTCATACTCAAAAAAGAACTTGTGAGAAGGCACAGGTTGCCTCCAATGAGCTCCTTCTTGGAAGAACATAACGATCGCAATACACAGTTCTACTGGGAAGTCCCACTTCTTACGACAGATGTGATCATGCTCCTGCTCCCAGCTCTGGCTTCTCCTTGCAGCTGGAAAGTCCACCAAGGAAAAGCTGGAGTGCCAAGCTCTCTAGGCTTGCTGATGTTGTTGATGCAGGAGAAGGAGAGGCAGGCCACTAAACTGTCAGATATGCCACCATAAGCTCTTCCCCACCCAGGGCTGCCAGTCAAAGACCCTGCCAAGGATGAGGTCATCTCCATGTTACTGCTGCTGCCACCTTCACTGCAACTGCTGTGGTATAAAGGGTAGCTGCCCTGAAAACCCAACGTCCCTGCATGGCTACTCAGAAAGAGCTAGGTTCCTTGGTGAAGAACATTAGGTATAAAAGAAATAGCAAAGGCTTGGACGATAAGATGGAGGCTTTGCAGGATAAAACAAAACCATGGTAAATGGCAGAGACAACCAATCTACTTTTTTTGTGTCCAACATCTGTTGGAAAGACCAGAGACACCCTGCTTTTGGTTATTTGATGTTTGTAGGTCTTAGCCCCTCCTAGCGCTACTGATTTGATCCATCTGGTTGCTAACTCTTCTAGCCTACCTGCCCCTGTGCCTCCTAGCCACGTAACCATCTCCTCCAAGCCTTACTCCTGCAGAAGGAAATTCCAGATGTCCATGTGATTAGACTCCCATACTTCTATCCTTCCTCACCCCACGCCCTATCCATTCTGCCATGACTCCTGTTATCGCTGGCAAGCCTAGCTATTCCACAGGGTTCATTTCTATCGTCTAACTTAACACATCAGCTCTAATGACCTTGCAGCCCACTTCAGACCTGGGGTTGTTTACATTGACAATACTCTATCTTCTAAGGCTGTGACTCTAACATTAGTCACCAATTTCAGGATGACTGCACTCCCATCTTCCCCAATCCAAATTTATAGGCAGTGAAATGGCATCCTAAAAGTCTCTGTTCTGCATCTGCCCACCTATATTGATTTTCCCCAGTTTCATTTTAACTTTTAATCATTCTTTTGGCTGCAAAACCACTCATAAGCCCAAATTTATAACACCTGATGGGCAAAAGCAGGGACTCTATCTCCACAGTGCCCTGTTTAGACCAGATGTCCTATTGTGGTTCCTCCATGGACCTCTGCTCTAGTGAGCAACACCAGTTGCCTCATCATTATCCAAGTGAACCTCTAACTCCAGTGTTGTAGATACCTACTCTCCTTCCAAGTCTGTCAACTTCCATTGTCCCCCTGTGTCGAGGAATGTTTCATCAATCACACAGAGCACCTGACCCCCATTGCTAAAATCAGGGAGAACAACACTGTGGATTTCTAGGAAGGCCTCTAGTCTTCCTTTCAGCAAAAACACCAGTGAACCACCCAGCTAGGTTCCTTCATGTGACTTTAGAGAAGCCAGCATTGATGGTAAAATACTTGTATTTGGGGACCCCACACACAATCAACCGTGCCTGTGAAATAAGGATGAAAACCAGTCACTGGGGGACCCTTGCACATGCTAAGAGCATCAGGCAACACCAATTCCAAGGATGATGCCTCTCTCGGATCTCTTTAAGTAATAGGAAGGTCTCTCTCCATATATGGCTTCCACAAAAGGATTTTGGTTTACAACAAAGTTACTCAGTGCCTTTAAGGTATAATTAACCTGCTCTAATTACATAAGTCAGAGGCCCCAAACCTCAAGAGTTATGTGTGCATGTGTGTAAGATTGTGTGAGTATATGGTAAATTATGGAGCAGACCATTGCAGTTAGAAGACGCTGTAGTTGAGACACTCCACCTTGAAGAGTACAAAACGTGTATGTACTATAACCTGTGACTCCTTGTATCAACCTGGATGATCCAAAGTCTGGATGAGATCTCTCTAGTCTTGAGACTGGGAGAATGGCCTCTGCAGTATATAGGTGCTCCTCTTCCCCTTACAGATTTGACTCAATCACCCTTATCTTTCCCATGTGTAATGTATACAAAACTTTTTTCTTGTTAATTTGCCTCTGCTCACATGTCTATGTTCTTTGATTCAACCATGGAGGAAGAATTGACATACATAAGTGCTGAAGTATTTTGAGCCGGACTTTATGCAAAGTATTCTGTGTTCCAGGGACTAGAATGTGAAAGTGACTACCTTTATGACTTCACATGTTGAGATCTGAAGTCTCCGTGTGAAATCAGAGTGTCAGAGACAACAACCTAGAGTCAATCAAAAATAATATCCTAAGCCCCCCAACCAAATGTATAGTCCATCTGCTCTGTCTAAAGGGATCTCATGGAAACCTGAAACACTAAATTCCAGACCTTGACAGAAAGGGTTGGATACACCTCTTGATACTCCCTCCTTTTTGGAGTTTAGGCTTAATACAGTGACATGAATATTAAAATGGACATCATAACACTGAAAAACAGACTTTTTTGAGACAATGAGATATTAAATTTCAACATGACTCAAGTATTTATCACCTGTTCTCTGAGGGTTGAATCCCATGAGATATCATGTGCATAACAAGAGCCTTGGCTTCCACAATCCTGTGATTTTAGTTTAAGCACTGCTTTTTACTGATTTCTTCAATATTTATACAAAGGTGAGCTCTTTAACCACTGCCAATCAGAATATCTTTGATAGGCACACAAATAGCCAATAGATCTAAGAAAAATTTTTAGAACTAGAAGAAAAGGCTTTCCAAAAACCCTATCACAATACAGAAATAAGAATCAAGAGAATGGGGCAATATCTCCAAGAATTGTAGGATTATGCAAAACGTCCAAACCTGAGGATCATCAGTATTCCTGAGGAAGAATAGAGACCAACATGTTTAGAAAATCTATTTAAGGAAGAATTTAGGACTACTTCCCTGGCCTTGTCAGAGTTGAAACATTCAGTTACAAGAAGTCCAAAGATCTCCTGGTAAATTCCTTTCAAAACGTTCATCCTTAAATCCTATAGTCAGATTGTGCAGAGTCAATGGGAAGGAAATAATTCTAAGAGCATTGAGACAAAAGCATCCTACAAGTTATAAAGGAAAATCTGTCAGGCTAACTTCACACTTCTCAGCAGACACTCTAGGAGCCAGAGGTGATTTGGGGTCTATCATCAATCCCCTCAAATAGAACAACTGTCAGTAAAAAAATTTCTATTTCATAAAATGAAGCTTTGAAAATGAAAGAGAAATAAAACTTCCTTAGACAAGGAAACTGTGAGTGTTTGTCACCACTAAACCGGTTCTATACAAAAACCTTGAAGAAATTCTAATCAATGAAACAAAAGATAAAAATTCACCCATAGAGAAACACTGGAAATTATAAAGGTCACAGTACTTATGTGAATATCAAGGCAATCGAGAAAATAAAGCAACCAGGTGAAAATCAACGTAATGAAGAACGGTACCTTACATTTCAATAGTAAGACTTAAAGATTATAGGTTTAATGTCACATGAAAAATATATAAATTGACAGAATGGATTTTTAAAAACCACAGTCAAAATATCTGCTGTTTTCAAGAGACTGACTTCTCAAACAAATACTCCTATATTCTATATAGAAAAAAATTCCATGCAATTGGAAACCAAACGTGAGTAGTAGTAACTATTCTCAAAACAGATTAAACAGTCTTTCAGTTAATTAAAGCCAAAAAAATAGAGTATTTGTGTAATGAAAAGGGTATCAATCCAACAATAGGATGTAACAATTTTATATATATGTGTATATATATATATGTATATATATATATACACATATTATATATATATAATACTATCACTCACAGTGTTTTAAAACATATTTTATTAGACCTAAGAGATAGATAGCAACACACTGACAGAGGGAGATTTAAACACTCCACAGAGGCAATGGAACTTCATGAAGGAAAAAAGTCAACAAAGAGACATTGCAGTTAAAGAATACCCTAGAGCAAATGGATCTAACATACATATACAGAATATTATAACACAAATACATAATACACATTTTTCTCATCAGCACACGGAACATTCTCCAAGTTAGTTTATGCAATAAACCATAAGTCAAGTATCAATAATAAAAAAATTTAAAATTATATCAAGCATGTACACAAAACACAGTATAAGAAAACCAGAAATCAAATGAAAGAGGAACTCCCACAACCAAACAAATACATGGAAATTAAACAATCTGCTTCTCAATGGTCTTTTAGTCAACAATAAAACCAAACTGTAAATATTTTTAAAATGAATGTCAACAACAACCCAAGTTATCAAAACCTCTGCAACAAACAATAAACTGGATTATAGGAACTTATATAGGGTTTAAGGTCTACCTGGAAAAACTGAAAGGTCATATGTAGAAAAACCTAACATCGTCCTACTTGGATATAGAAAAATATGTGTCATTCAAACCCACAGTTAGTAGAAGGAAGAAATAACAAAGATTAGTGCAGAAAGAAACAACTTGAAACAAACAAAAAAACAAAGAATCAAAAAACAAAATTGGCTTTTTGAAAAGATAAACAGAATTGATTGAACACTAGCTAGATAAACTAAGACAAGAGGAAAGAAGATTGGTCAGAAATGGAAATGGAGACATTACATTTGAGACTATTATGAACACTTCCATGAAAACAAACTAGACAATCTAGGAAAAACGGATGTATTCTCAGGAGTTTCCAGAACACCAACCTTGAATTAGGAAGAAATGGAATCCCTGACAGACTAACAATGAGTAGTGAGATTGAATCAGTAATTAAAATCTCTCAACAAAAAAAGAGTCCATGATCAGACAGATTCACAGCCAAATTCTACCACACTTTTAAGGAAGAACTGGTACCAAACCCACTAAGGATATTTCATGAGATTGAAAAGGAAGGAATTCTCCATCACTCCTTCTATAAAGCCCTAATACTAAATTCAGTATTTCCCTAGTATTAAAGTCACAATAATTCACAACAACAAAAAAGGGAACTGCAGACCAAAAAGCTTTTGAACATAGATGCAAACTTCCTTAACAAAATACTGTCCAATTGAGTCTAACAGCATATGAAAAAAAAATACTGAACAACGGTTAGATGAATGTTATCCCAGGGATGCAAGGATGGTTCAGCATATGCATGTCATAAAAGTGACTCAGCTCATAAACAGAATTAAAAACAAAAATCATATGATCATTTTAATAGATACAGAAAAAGCATTTGAGAAAATCCAGCATCCTTCTTAATAAAAACCCTTGACAAAATTGGCAGAGAAGGGACATAGTTCAAAAAATAAAAGAAATATATAAATAATATGGTCATACTGATAGAGGAAAAGTTGAAACCATTTCCTATCAGAATGAGAACAAAAGAAAGGATGCCAATTTACACTACTCCAGTTAACATAGTACTGGAAGATCTAGCATAGCAATAAGCAAGAGCACAAGTGAAGGTTATCCAAGTTGGAAAGAGGAAATCAAACTATCTCTGTGGATGGTATTTTCTTGTACCTAGAAAAACTCTCAAGACAATTTCAAAAGAGTCCCGGACTTGAGAAATGAATTCAGTAAAGCTTCAGGTTGCAAATACAACACACACAAATTGCTCTGCTATACACCAATACAGACGAAGCTGAGAGTGAAATCAGAAACTCATTACCATTTACAATAGCAGCCAAAAAATTAAAATAGTTAGGAATGTATTTAACCAAGAATGCAAAACATCTACAAGAACTACAAAGCACTGATGAACGTAACTGTAGAGTATACAAAATAAATGGAAAACCTCCCATTCTAATTAACTAGAAGCATCAACATAGTTAAAATGACCCCAAAACAGATTCCATGCAATCACTGAGAAACTACTATGTCATTTTTCACATCATTAAAAAATATTTCTAAAATGTATATGAAACCAAAGAGGAGCCCAAACAGCCCAAATAATCTTCAGCAGGAAGAACAAAGGTGGACGCATCACATTATCCACTGTTTTCCAAATATTATAACCAAAACAGCATGTACTGGTACCAGAGCAGACACATGGACCAATGGAACAGAATAGAGAATCCAGAAATAAGCGCAAATACCAACAACTTATCAATTCTTGACAAAGTAGACAAAAATATATATTGGGAAAGGATACCCTAATCAACAAATGATGCTAGGAAAGTCAGGTAGATGCATTCTGAACTGAAACTTGATCCCTGTCTCTCATACATGCAAAAAAAAAAAAAAACTCACGATGGATTAAATAACTAAATCTTCTGGACAATGACCTAGGCTAACGTGTGTAGCTAAGACTCCAAAAGAAAATGCAACAACATAAAAAATAATCAAGTGGGAGTTAATTAAACAAAAAAGCTTTTGCACAGCAAAATAAATAATTAACAGAATAAACAGGTAACTTACAGAATAGTAGAAGACATTTGCAGATGATATTTCTAACAATTGACAAATGTCCAGAATCTACAAAAAATCAAACAAATCTCAAAAAATAGCACACAGCTCCATTTAAATAAGAAAGATATTATCAGACAATACAACTAACAAGTAATGAATATCCATTAACTAAAACACAAACAAGCAAATCTGCAGGAAAAAAGCACAGGCATTTCCCAAAATAATGTATAAAAATGACCTAACAAACTTATGGAAATAAATTACTTATCTCTAATCACTAGGAAAATGCAAATTAAAACCACCATAAGATACCACTTTACTCCAGTCAGAATGGCCATTTAAAAAAAGAAAAAGAAAATAATAGATGTTGGTGTAGATGAGGTGAAAAGGGAAGACTTACACACTGTTGACAGGAATGGAAATTACTACACCTCTATGGAAATATGTATGATATCATTTCTCAAAGAACAAAGTTGATCCACCATTTGATCTGGCAATCTCACTAATTGATATCTACATAAGATATCATACATTTCTCTTATGTTTAGAGCAGCACAATTAACAACTACAAGGGTGTGGAATCAACCTAAATGCCCATCACACACACACACACACGTATAGAAATATATATATTTACAAATATTCCATGGTGATATTGTGCGGTCATAAAAAGGATGAAATAATGCTTTTGCAGCATCCTGGATGGAACTGGAGACTATCACCCTAAGTAAAATAATGCAGAAATGGAAATGGAAAATAAACGCTGCATGGTATCACTTATTAATGGGAACTAAATTAGAGTCAGAAAAGGCATAAGAATGGTATCATGGACATTGGAGACATCGAAGGCCAAGGGTGAAAAGAGATAGAGGTTCAAAACATCACCTATCATGTAAAATGTGCACTAGTGGGGGTGGTGGGTACTCTTATAACCCAGACTTCTTCACCAGTATACAATGCAGACATGTAACCAAAAAGTATTTGTACCCCTAGAGTGATTGTAATTAATAAAAAGATAAGTAAATTCAAAAACACACACATGCACAATAAGATATCACTTCACACCTGTTAGAGTGTCTATCATCAAAAAGACAAAAGACACCTATAGTTTAGCATATGATGTTGGAATTACTGCACACAGTTGGTGGGAACATATTAGTACAACCAATATGATAGCCAGTATGGAGGTTCTTCAACAAATTAACAAGGGAATTGCCATGTAATACAATAATTTCGCTTTGGGGTATTTTAAAAACAGTGGAAAGCACAACCCTGAAGACATTAGTGCTCCCAAAATGGACCAAATAAAAAAGTTATTAAAACACAAATTGAAAAGTCAGAGGTCATAAAATAGAGTTCATAAAACAGACAAAATGTTATTCAACTACTTGCTGTTTATAAGAACCTCTCTTGAAATATGGCGTAGATTAACAATAAGATGATGGGTAAGAAATGTTAATTATGACAACATTTCTTAAAAAGTAAAAAAGCAAGAGTAGATATTTTATTATCAGATAAAGTGACCTCAAAGCCAAGAAAATTACTAGGTATGAACCAGTAGAGTTCATTCAAGAAATTGAATCACCATTCAAGAAATTGAATCACCATTCAAGAAATTGAATTTCTAATTTTAAAATTTGTGTCACCATTCAGGAAGTTGAATTTCTAGTTTTATAATTTCTGAAGCATACATCCCCAGGCCCCGATTTCTTAATGAGAGAAATTTTCCAAACATTTGAAGAATGATTAACACCAACTTTACCTATTTTTTCCCAATAAATGCAAGAGGAGAGAAGCCATCCCAAATAGTTTTATGAAATCAGTATTACAAACCAGGCAAAACCACTTTTTAAAAGGAAAAAAATAAAAGAAAGAATACGGAGAAAGGAAAAGTAAGGAAATATATAGAGCAACACCTTTTGTGAATTTAATGAGAGTCTTCAGAAAATATAGCACATTGACTCCAACAATTTATAAAAGAAAGTATACACTAAAAATAAGTGAAAATTATTTCAGTAAGTACTGATCAATATTTTAAAAATCATCCAATACAATTTGCCATATTAATAGGCTAAAAAAAAATGAACATCATCAATTTTTGCAGAAAAAGCACTGAATGAAATTTAACATCCATTCATCATAAACTCTAAGGAAAATAAAAATCGAAACTATCTCAATATACAAAATCTCCAAAAAACTAGCAGTTATTATATTCTATTGTGAAAGACAAAATGCTTTTCTCTGAGACTGAGAACAAGACAAGGTTTCCACACTCACTCAGCTTGTACTTACTGTGGCACAAAAATGGAGACATTGAACAAAAGTAAAAAATACAGTATTTGAAAAAATTACTGGATTTACAATAAAAGAAACTCTAGAAAGAATTAGTGAAATTCAAGAAAGATTCATAAAAGTTATTCAATCAAAAGAAACCTGCAATGTGTAGGATAAAAGTCAACACTGTTTTAAGGGACTGGAGAACAAGTCTAACATTCATTGCATTGGAAGAGATTGCTGCAAGAAAAATAAATTGAGGAAATAATATTTTAAATATTTGGTAAAGATGCCAATTTAGAGATTCAAGAAGCAAATCTCAAGCTGGAGAAATGCAAAGGTATATCTACAGTTATTTAAATAAACGGCTGAATATTCAAGACAGAGAAGAAATATTCATGCCACTTTTCAGCATAGTGTATGTAAAAAACAAGGATTTGAGTAACTGCAGATTTCTTAACAGAAACGATGAAGACAAAGGACAGTGTCACATCCTTAAAGCACAGACATGTGCTGCATAAAGATGTTTTGCTCAACATCAGACTGCATCCATGACAGTGGTCCTGTAAGTTTGTATTGCAGCTGAAAAATTTCTATTGCCTAGTGACATCGTAGATGTTGTGAAGTTGTAGCATATACATAAAACGTGTGTAAACAAATCTACTGCATTGTCAGTCATAGATAACTATAGGACATTCAATTATATGCACTACATGATACTTGATGGTGATATCAAATGACTATGTTAATGGTGTATGTATTTACTGTATTATACTTTTTGCAATTATTTTGTAATATACTTCTACTTATCTAAAAAAATTAAGTGTAAAACAGACAACAGGTACTTTCAGAGGTTTTTCAGAAAAAGGCCTTGTTATCATATAAGATAACAGCTCTATGTGTGTTAAAACCACTGAAGGACTTCAAGTGGGACAAGGTATAGAGGAAGAAAATAGTGATATTAGTGATCCTTCCCCATGTAGGCCTTAGGCTACTGTGTGAAGCTGTGTTCTAATTTTTAGCAAAAAGTTTAAAGGTTAAAAAAATTAAAAATAGAGAAATGCTTGCAGAATAGGGACATAAAGAAATAAAATGCTTTTGTACAGTTGTACAATGTGTGTGGGTTTAAGCATTATTACAAAAATTAAAAAGTTAAAAAATTATAAAGATAAAACTAGCAGTAAGCTTAGGTATATTCATTATTGAAGATAGAAAACTATTTTTTATAAATTTAGTGTTGTCTAAGTATAGTGCTTATAAAGTATACAGTGGTGTCAATTATATCCAAGTCCTTCATATTCATTCATGACTCTCTCACTGACCCATTGAGAGCAACCTCCAGTACTGAAAGCTTCATTCATAGTAAATGCTCTCTGCTAGCATACCATTGTAATCTTTTATAACATATTTTATACTGTATCTTTTCTATGTTAAAGTATATTTAGATACACAAATACTTAGCACTGTATTACTATTGCCTACACTGTTCAGTACAATAACATGCTGTTTAGATTTGTAGCCAAGACCAAGTGCACATATCATAGATTGTAATGAGGCAAACCTAGATAGTAGAGATCACTACACCTATAGGTTGGTTGTGTAGTGATCTCTACTATCTAGGTTTGCCTCATTACAATCTATGATATGTGCACTATGATGAGATCACCTAACAACGCAATTGCAATTCCCCAAAGGTATCCTTGTGGTTAAGCTAAGTGCAACTATATTTAAATGAGAGTGTTGTAAACACAGCAAAAATATCTATCAGCATTGACATTAAAATAGGTGTTTTCCAGTAAAGGAAACCTCCAAGAACTAGCTATCAGCAGAACTGCTCTTACCAAGAAAAAATAATGAAGGAACTTTTTGACTGTAAGAAAATTATAGCAGAGGATATCTTAGGATGCTGGCAATGAAGAAAGAGCACTAGAAATGGTCAGTATCTTATGAATATACATGGGATTACTTTTCTTAAGTTTCAAAAAAATTGCATGACTCTAAGAAGTAAAACTTAAGTTGTCTGTGCGAGGGTAGATAAAATGTATACAGATAAAATATTCAAGTCAACTATCGTATAAAATTGAAGTAGGTTTTGGGGTTTAATTTGAAAAGATAACATTACCTTTAAAAAGACTTTGAAAAGAAGCATACTCGTATTTCTGTTATATCTATCTAGTTATAGATAGATAAACATATCTAGATTTGCATATACTTTATATTTCTATATCTCTATGTATATAAGCATGAATAAGGGGGACCAAAAAACTACAAAATAATGTTTTGGAGGCTGGACCCATGTAATACACTTGGAATATGTTCTTCCAGATCTAGCAGTCAACCAAAGTTTTTTTCTAAAATTCCTGGGAAGGTTGAGTACAATTAGTAGAATAACCATCCTGAATTGCGGTGAACAGGTGACTGGTTCTTTCACCATGACAACACACCTGCTTATACCACACTGAGTGTTCAGCAGTTTTTGACCAAAAAGCAGTATGACCCTATACCCCACCCCAACTCCCATTCACCCAATCTCATGCTGAGAGACTTTTTCTGATTCCCTGAATGCAAAAGTCCTGAAAGAGAAACATTTTGCCAATGTAGAAGAGGTGAAACAAAAAACAGCCAATTCATTAAAAGGCACAAAAATTGACAAGTTCAAAAACTGTTTTGAGAAGTAAAAAAAGGCATCTAGATAGGTGTATTGCATCTAACAGAGAGTACTTTAAAAGTAACTGAAGTTTAAACAGGTAAGAATAAATCGACAATTTCTTATAAATTGTTTTTTAGTTCTCCTCATATATGTGTTTTTATAAATGTCCAGAGCAATCACTAAAATGTAACATAAAGACATACAGCCAAATTCCAATGGCAAAAATTAACATGAGCTACTAAAACACTTTCAAATATGCTGCAGGTGGACAAACACCCAATTCCAACAGTCTAAGGCAAATAAAACAAGACTTCAATGAGCTATGAAGCTCACCTACAAAGGGTTTTGTCAAAGTTCGATCTGGGATTCCAGATGAGTTAGAGTCCCTCTCTCTCTCTTCTTTTCTCTCTTCCTTTGTATCTCATTCTCTCTTTCTTTTTTCCTATCGCTCCTCTCTCTCTCTTCTTTTCTCCCTTCCTCTATATCTCATTCTCTCTTTTTTCATCTCTATCTCTCCTCTCCTCTCTCTCTATCTCTCTCTCTCCTCCCTTCCTCTGTATCTTATTCTTTTTTCCTCTCTCTCCTCTCTCTCTCTCTCTCTCCCTCTTCTCTTTCTCCCTCTGCTTCTCCCTGTCTCTCACTCTCTGTCCTCTCTCTGTCTGCATCTATTTCTCATAAGTTTTCCTTTCAATACTTGAGAAAATTCTGTTCACCAGCAGCAACTGAGTGTTGCAATTCACTGTTTCATATTCCTGGTGGAAACAGCATATTTCTTTCCTGATAACTCTGAAAATATCCCAAATTGATTCTAGTTTGCCAGGCATTGCATTGTGCAGCCTATTATGAACCAGGCAGAGATCTCATATATCTTGAATAATAAGAAGTAAGTTAGTACATTTAACATCTTCATTTAATACATAAGAAATTGAGAAAATCAAAGTGACCATTATTTATATTCACATGGTGGACCTGGTACTCAAAGTCAAGTGTTCTAATTCTAAAACCTTTCCTTTTTTTTTTAAAGAACCTTTGAAAGAAATCAAGAATACACTATTTTTAAAAGTTATAAAAGGAAACATGGATGTTCATCTTTCCCAGGACAAATTACTGAACTAACATTATGGGGTTATTTTTATTCTGAGTATGAGTAATCTTTTGTTCAAACAATCATCACTTATTAATTATTAAGACAGTATTAAAGGTACGCACAAGGACCACAAGAACAAAAATATATCAGTTGATGTATTCATTTAAGTGATTTGGGATATGCTTTAAATATTTTCAACAAAAGAGCATATAAGAAGAGTCAAATAATTAGCAGAGAAGAGAAAACATATAACAGTTCAAAAGAGCAGGCAGACAACAGATTTGGGGCAATTGTGAAAGGCTTCCTGGGGTGGTAACAACGTATGAGTTTGACAAATGTATAAAACTAGTCTACCATAAGTAGGGCTAGAATATATTCTAGACAATGGAAAAGGAATAATGTGGTCAAAGTTGATAGAAAGTAGTGACCAAACAAACACTTGGCAACCAGACTTCTCTGGAATTATTTCATGAGACATTTTATGAGTTATTTCAACCACCTTGTTAACACATTTCACCTGGAAAACAAATATTCCACATAACATAATTTTCATTTCCCTCTTAATGTTAATGATTATTTATGATAACTTGCTTTGTGATATTCCCTGAATTAGTCATTATACATTGATAAGTTTATTTAGTATTCACAATAACCCCCTTGTGCAGACACCTTGATGTAATCACTTGCAACTTAAAGGATGACACTAATCAGCAACTTTTAACAAGTATCATCTGGACATTGTTTAAACCTGAAGATGATCGTGCTTAACACTACGCAGAGTTAAGGAGCTTAGCATTTGGAGAAGGTTCTTAGATTATAAATTTGTAAGTTAATTATTGAAAGTCCTAATGCACAAACACTATAAATATTCCCATTTTACAGAAATCTAATCAAACAGCTACAGTAGTTTGCTAAAGCTCAGTCAGTTAAACCGTGATAGAACAAGTTTTTACCAAGGGCATTTGGCCAAACTCTTAGCCACTATCTAGTACCTTTAGTTTCTAGGAATCTACACAGTGGATAAGAAGGGGATTCAGTTGAAAAGAGAAGCATAGCAGGGTGGTAAGATTGCATTGCAGCCTATGAAAATTAGGTCTAGGAAAATTGATACTTTTAAATTATTAAAAGTAGAGACAATAGCAAAAAATTCTATGGTATTCAGCTAAGATCTATTAAAATACATGGACAGTAAAAGAGTCATTTTTATTATAAGTCTGTGAAGATATCTCAAGAATACTTGGAGTGATATTTCCATTGTATGTGACAAAATTTTTACGATTTCTTACTTCATTCATAAAGAGAAGTTTAAGAAAAACGTAACGAGATTTCTTCCAAGGACTTAAAATAATTTGATATAATAAAAATATTGTGAGAATACATACAAGGATTTCCATATGGCAGCATCACATTGTTTTATTTCAACTTTTTCTGAATACCATAGTTTCATTTTTATTGCCTCAATCTATTTCCAGATGACACCCAAAATTCACTAGTAATTCAGTCAGTGTATTGTGCTGCCTTTTATTTTTATATAATGACATAGGTCATCAAACTAGCTGTTTAAATTAAGTTGTTGACTGATTCTCGGTGCAAGGTCATAATCCTAGAGGCAGAGATTTCTTCTTTGCCTTAGTACTGAGATTAGATCACTGAACGTGACTTTCATGCAAAATTGCTGGCATGTGAGAATTTAGTTCCCTTTTCTTTTTTCTTGCAATACACTACTCCTGAATTAGTCTCTCAAAGTGTTTAGTGGTTTACAATTGTTGTTTAGGAGATGCATAGATTACTTAGTAGCTTAACAGGATTGGTATACTTTTTAAAAGTTCATTTATCAAATAGAATGCCAGAGCAAATGTTAACTATATTTTACATATGTCCCCATTTTTAGATAATAGTGGTCCACAATTCTAAGTTGAATCCTGCTTTCATGTTTCTGATAATAACACAGACATAGATATTAATACCAAGCTATTATGAGTCAATTGTTTAATCTTTACACACATATATTATCTCTTCCATATTAGTAATATGAATGGAACGTTTCTGGATATTCTGAAATAGAATGCTTTTCACAGACTCATTTCTTCTTGGTAGAGAAGTAGTATTTATATCCTTATTTGAGTTGTTGGGCGGTTGCTAACAAATAAATTTTAATTACTTGAAGGGTTTTAAAAAATATCTATGCCTTGTTTCCACTTCAGAACTCAACACATAAATTAATAGTTGGGGCGATTTTTTTAAGTTCTCCAAGTGATACCAGAGTGCAGCCAAACTGAGGATTCCATTTAACGCATGACTATATAACCTACAAATGGAGATATTCTGCAAAATCAGACTGTTTGAATTGGGTGTATGATACTTGCAATGCAGACAGACCTAAGCAGTGAAATATTTCTCTGAATGTTTGTACAAATTTAATGTAATTATTATGCATTGAAACATCCTGTCAGAAATTACCACTCAATATTTTTAGTATTTTTATCATTTTGCTGTTTTCTTTTTTATAACCTCTTTTCATGTCAGGTTTAAATATCTTCAAAAATACATGAAGGATTTATACAGGTACTATAATGATCAAGACACAATATTATACCTAAACCCGTTTTCTCTTGCATGGAGAATATAACCCACTTGACTAAAATGATTGGTGCCTTGTCAAAGTAATACGTTCCCCTAAAAAAATTTTTTTTTTAATTTTATGACTTTATGTGAACAGAATTAAGGCTGTATATGTAATGCATGCCTATTTTTATTTTATATAAAAGAAGTTAAAGAATAGTACTTGAAAACTATGGTACTGAGGCTTTGTTTAGAATATAAGCATTATAAAAACAATTCACTTGTTTTTTAAAAAAATTACATAAGTGAGACAGTGGAGTCAAAGAGGTATAATGAACTGAGGACAAATTTAGCACAAAAGTATCGAAGGCCTTAGAGAAATTCTCTGAAAACAAAAAGACACTAGGATCAACAACAATTTAAAATGTTCATTGTAATCTAAAGACAGCAAAAACTATAAGGGAATTCAGATTCTCTTTGAAATAGATACAAATTTTATACTTTACATGATTTTCAGATCAACAGAGATAGGTTATTAAAATAAGGTTCTGAGCCGGGCTCGGTGGCTCAGCCTGTAATCCCGCGCATTTGGGAGGTTGAGGTAAGCGGATTGACTGAGCCCGCGGGTTCGAGACCCGCCTGGGCAGCGAGACCTCATCTCTACAATAAATCAAAAAATCAGCCGGGCGTGGTAGCACATGCCTGTAATTCCGGCTACTCGGAAGGCTGAGGCGGAAGGATCGCCGGAGCCCAGCAGGTCGAGGCTGCAGTGGCCGGGAGCGGCCACTGCACTCCAGTCTGGGCGACCAAGTGAGACTCCAACTCAAAAAAATAAAATAAAATAAAATAAGGTTCTGCTTAAAATCAACTCAAAGAACTAATATATCTGCCTATTTTATGTGCATACATAAAGAAAAAAACTGGTTCTGGTACTAAATAACAACTATATATTTTCCTCAGTAACTAGTACAATTAAATAGATAACTATGTGATAAAACTGTAACGACTAATGGTTTTACTTTTTTAAAAAATTTTAAATTAAGACACCAACACACACTTTAGCTTAGGCCTCTCTCTACAGTTTCACTAAATATCACTATATCCCACTTTTCTGTCTCATGTCCCACTGGAAATTCTTCAGTGGCAATTAACACGCATGAAACTGTCATTTTCTATAACGTTGCTTTTTCTGGAATACTTCTTTTAGAACCTGTTGTTAAGCTGTTTTACAGCTCATTTTTTTAGATGAGTAGGAGTATACTATAAATAATTGCAAAAAGTATAGTACAGTAAATACATAAACCATTAACATAGTCACACCATCAAGTTTTATGTATTGCATATAATTGTATGTTCTGTACTTGTATATAACTGGCTGTGCAGCAAATTTGTTTACACTGGCATCACTACAAACTCATGAGTAATGCATGTGCTACAACTTCACAACACCTACAATGTCACTTGGCAATAGAAATTTTTCTGCTCCAATATAAACTTATAGAACCACTGTCATGGATGCTGTCTGATGCTGACTAAAACGTCATTATATATCACATGTCTGTGCTTTAAAGATGTGTTTCCATGATGTCTCCATTAATGATTTCTAATAATAAATCTGCAGTTATTCAAATCCTTGTTTTTTCACATACACTATGTTGAAAAGTGACATGTATATTTCTTCTCTATCTTGAGTATTCAGCATTTTATCAAAATATGTGTAGATATATCTTTGGGGTTATCTACTTTAAGGCTTGCTTCTTGAATTTCTAAACTGACAACTTTGCCAAATATTTGAAATATTATTTCCTCAAATTACTTTGCCTGCATCAATCTCTTCCCTGTTCAGAACTCCAATGGAACGCCTGTTAGACTCTCCCTGCAGTTCCCTGAAAGTGATGTTGACTTTTTTCAACATATTGCTGTTTTCTTCCCAATTGCATAATTTTTATGAATCTTTCCTCAATTTTACTAACTCTTCCTAGTGTCCATTTTGTTGTAATTGTATATTTATTTAAATATTGTATTCTTTTATTTTTAACATTTCTAATTTTGTCCATCACCCCCACTGGTGCACAATGTACTCAATAGATGAATTTTCAACCCTCCTCCTCCTTTCACACTCCCCCTTTGGAGTCTCCAATGTCCAAGGTACAGTTCTTTTTAAAAATTTGCTTTTTTTTAAAGATGTGGGGACAATTCAGGGTTAGGTATACAAATGTTCATTATGCAAGTACCCTTGTTGACAAGGTGTGCCCCCCCATTCCCTGGCAGTCTCCCACGACTACCAATCCTTTTCTTACAGTATTATGATAGTTGTTCAAGGTCCACTCGTGAGTGAAAACATGTGATACTCAGTTCTTTGATTCTGTGATAGATCACTTGTTATTATAGACTTGAAGTCCACCCAAGTTGCTGTGACATTCATAATTTTGTCCTTTATAGCTGCATAATATTTTATCATGTATACGTACTGCATTTTTTAATCCAGTCCTCTTTTAATGGACAGCACAGTTGGTTACATGTTTTTGCTATTGTGAGTAATGCTGCGAAAAATACGCATGGCAAGGTATCTTATTCATAGTGATTTGAGTTCCTCAGGGTATATTCCCAGAAGGGGGATTGCTGGGTCTTATGGAAGGTCTATTTTTAGATCTTTAAGGAACCACCAATCTGTTTTTCACAGAGGTATACTAGTTTATACTCCCAATAACAGTGTAGAAGTAGTCCTTTTCCCTCATCCTCTCTAGCATCTGTTGTTTATTGAGTTATTGATGATGGCTATCCTGACTGGAGTTAGGTGTTATCTCAGTTTTGTTTTAATATGCATTTCTTTCATGACTAGTGAAGCTGACAATTTTTCATATATCCGTTGGATGCTCATATGTCTTCTTTTGAGAAGTGTCTATTCAAATATTTTTCCCACTTAGCATTGGGGTTGTTTGCTTTTTTCTTTTTGGCACATTTGTGTTCCTTGTAGGTCCTAGATGTTAGTCCATTGTCCAATATACAGTTGGCAAATACTTTTTCCTAGTCTGTAGGATGTCTCCCTGCTCTCTTGATGGTTTCTTTGGCTTTGCAGAAGCTTGTCCATTTGATGAGGTCCCATTTGTCTATCTTATCTCTTATGGTCTGGGCACTTGGGATTTTGATCAGGAATTAGTTGCCAATTTCAATTTCTATAAGGGTGTCACCTGTATTTTCTAAAGTTCTTATAATTTGAGGTTTGGCGTTTAGGTCTTTGATATATTTCGAGCTGATTTTTGTGTATGGTGATAGGTAGGGGGTCTTTAATCTTCTGCATGTGGTCAACTAGTTTTCCCAGCACCATTTACTGAATAAGTTCTCCTCTCCCCAGTGGTTAGTGGTGGGGGCTATGCAAAAGATGAGTTGGTTAAGAAATTGAGGCTTTGCTTCTGGAATCTCTATCCTGTTCCATTGGTCTATATGCCTGTTCTTATACCAGTACCAGGCGGCTTTCATTATTGTAGTTTTATAATACAGTTTAAAGTCTGGGAGCATGATACCTCCCTCTTTGTTTTTTTGTTTTGTTTTCTTATGTTTTTTGCAGAGGATTGTTTTGGCAATTTGTGGTTGTTTATGTTTCTGTATGAATTCCTGTATTGTCATTTCCAGGCCTGAGAAGAATGCTGCTGGCGATTTAATGGTATTGTGTTAAATCTGTAGATTACCTTGGGTAGAATGGACATCTTAGCATTGTTGATTTTTCCAGTCCATGAACATGGAATATTTTCCCATTTATTTGTATCATCTTTGATTTCTTTGAGCAGTGTTTTGTAGTTTTCTTTGTAAAAGTCTTTCATGTCTCTGGTTAGGAAGGTCCCTTTATTATTTATGCCTTTGCTAACTCTTAACTCCCACTAAGTGATACCATGCAGTATTTAGGTTTAATTTCCATTTCTGTATTATTTCACTTAGGATGATGGTCTCCTATTTAATACAGGATTCTGCAAAAGCATTATTTCATTTTTTTATGGCTGAACAATATTCCATGGTGAGATTATTTAGATGATAGGCAGATAGAAGCAAGAGGGGAATGAGGAGGAATAGAAGGAGCTAAAGAAACTGTTCATGAACCACAAAGCCAACAATCTTTGAAACCTGGAAAATATTTGCTAAAATCAGCAGCAAGCATCTGACTTAAAGTGGGTTCTTAACAAAGTTTAAAGGAGGAATATATGAGAGAATTGCTTGCTGAATATGTTGTAAAGTGATAAATGTTGACAAATGTCGGTGGCTTCATTCCCAAACCTCCCAGAAAAGACCATTCATGTCAATTGAGCTATTGACTAACAGTCTGGTTTTCAATACAGTAGAAAAAAAGGCACTGTCTAACATGAACAATATTATAAAAAAAGTATAGAGCAAAAAGAATAAACACAAAATAATACAAAACATTTTTATATTACTTACTCATTTTCATGCTAATTACTGGATTTAATCTGAAAATCAACAACATGGGATGGGTAGAATTTCCCCATTAAAAATTACCTATTTGAAATCCTTAGTGACTGATTGCTCAAGGAATAACATAATGATAATTTATTGTTTTAAAAGTCTGACAAGTGGTCATGTGTTTTCGGAGGTCCTATAGAAAATCTGGGTCCAACACTTGTTCCAGCTGATTATTTTTCTTTCAAACCAAGGCAAGAGATAAAATCCTTATAAATTCCTTACAAAATCTCCTCAAATGATATCAAAGAACTATAGTCTAAAGCCATCACTTGAAATTATTGATGATCTTGGAGAGTTTAGAAGGGGTTTATAGCACCGGGCTCGGTGGCTCAGCCTGTAATCCCGCACTTTGGAAAGCTGAGGTGAGTAGATTGCCTGACCCGGTGGGTTCGAGACCTGCCTGGACAATTTGGCAAGACCTCATCTCTACAATAAGTCAAAAAATTAGCCAGGCATGGTAGCGCATACCTGTAGTTCCAGCTACTTGGAAGGTTGAGGCGGAAGAATCACCGGAGCCCAGCAGGTCGAGGCTACAGTGGCCGGGAGCGGTCACTGCACTCCAGTCTGGGTGACAGAGTGAGACTCCAACTCAAAAAAAAGAAAAATAGTGTCTTCTTTTCAAACAGAATATGGGTCTGAGCAAAACTGTTTTGGGTCTTAACAACTTTCAGCCTTGCTTGGGATGGAAGCCCAAGTTTTCTCAGACATATTATTAAAGAAGTATTATGAGCAGAAGGTTAAAAACAGTGGTGTAGGATGTTAATTTTGGCAATATAATTTTTAAATAAATTTCTTCAAAGTAAAAAACATAGAAAAATATTTTTGCTGATCTCTGACTCTTGCTTTTGCATGCCATTTGCCTGGCACACAACCTCAGCCCAAGAGATAAAAGATCCAATGAAATAACCCAATGAAACAAGATGAAAGTCATGTATAGGTTCTTCCAAATTTCCTGTGTCATACTGAAGCTTCCAACTCAAGGAATGTAATACAAGTTTTCTTGGTTCTGGTACCCAGGAGTCACTGTTTCCTTTCTTGGGCATAAGAATGTCAGGAGTACTATTTAAGTGGCAATAATGTATAGGGAAGAGTGGACCTAGCTGCATGCTCACAATGACGACAATGTGTTGATCATATTTTCATTCAATATAATGCTCCATCATTATCTTGCAGTAAATGGTGAATTTACTCTTTACACATATTCCCTGAAGGTCAAAAAAACTGACTTCTTATCCATATGGAATAATCTACTAGTGAATTTCTTCAAGGAAGACCAAAAGTGATTTAGAATATGATCTAATATATTTACATCCTTCAAAGTAGACAAAAAGACAAAAACAAGCAACAAAAACCCTAGTTGCAAAGTTGAATGAAAAGAGAAATGTGATATTATGCTATGGTGACAATTGGGGTTTCCTGTCCTATATTTTCTGAGGAGACTAGAGCCCAGAGTCAACAAAGGGCAACAAAAGAGTTGAAGTAAAGACCTTCTCCTAGGCATACATGAGCTCATCATAGACATGCCATGGCGCTGAGTAGAAAAAGGACTACAAAAAACCTGGAAAACCAAAAAGATAACACAGGAATGCACGTGATAAGAAGGCCCATGCTCTGGAATCACATATCCAGGGATCAAAGCCTGGCTGGGCCACTACCCAACATGGAACATGGATCACCTGAGAAACGTTCTGAAGCCTAAGGAATTTCACATAATTTGTAAAAAGAAATGAATAGACCCCATCTACTGGGAAAAGATGTCCCGGGCACAGCATCCAGTCGGTTCCCACAACTGCGTCACCTCCTCGGAACCCTACCAAGCTGGGCAAGTGACCCTCGCCATCAGGGCAGCCATGCTGATGGGAGAGGTCCTGGAGGAGCCTGGCAGGAACTGGTGGCTCCTGGGTTGAGCTTTGAGCAGGCTCTGCCCCTGTGACCCAGAAAGCAGGCCAGAACACACAGCCCCTGAGTGCCCGAGCCGGGCAGTCCCCTCCCAGCCCCGCAGAGTGGCCCACCTGGTGCAGATCTCCTCCAAGTAGCGGCAGGATATCTCCAAGGCCAGAACATCTAACTGCGATGGTGATGGGCGGGGCCTCCTCGGTGCCCTTTGTCGTCTCTTATTGCTTGGTGGGGTACAGGCGCCTTCCCTGGCGCCCCGTCTCCGTCACAAGCCCCCATTGAGACGTCACAGGCGCAGGGCTGGGCAGTGAGTGCCTGGCTGAGAGAGGAGTTAGTTGGTTGCTAAGGTGACGTCCCCGTGACTTATGCTTTCTCGTGATCGCAGGCAGCACAACCAGCTCTCATTGGGAAATCTTTTTACTCATTGGGTTTTCGGTCCTGCAGGCAGCGCCCTTGGGGTTGACTGCCACCCATTTGTTCCCCTGTTCTGTCAGGCCCTCCCCCCTAGCCAGGTCCACCCTACAGAACCTGTCCTGCCCCTCGCCTGGTCCTGATTACAGGCTGCTCAACTCGCATCTGGGTCGTGTGCCTCCACCACCTAGATCTACATCGCCCCGAAGGAGCAGTGTCCCCTCCTGCACGTCACAGGCTCCACTCTGGGGACACTACCGCCTGAATCCTGGGTTGACACACGAAGAAAACCATGCTGTCTGCTGGGAACTCTATATGGATGGACACTGAAAGGATCCCTCCTCTCAGCCTCAAGTATAGCCTCCTGCCTTCCCTACCTGAGTAGATATCAGTCCTAGGAAACTAACATCATGCAGAATCCCCAGGGGGATCAAGGGAGGGCCCAAGGGGAGCCTCAAAAGGTGATCAAGCAGGAAGATCAGGTTTACACCAAAGAGCAGGAGATCAAGAAAAGAGTAGATCCTAGCAAGGAGGAAGTGTCATTGACATCTAGGCCCCTTGAAAGCCAGGGATAAGTCTCTTCTCTGGGTGCAGTTCTGGGCTTTTTTTGAGGAAAACCTTCCTTGATCACACTCAAAAAAGAACTGAGAGACAATACAGCCAGGTAGGCCAGTTCATTGGTGCTAGAAGGAATTGAGATCTGCGAACTTCAAGTAACCAGAGACAGGGAGTCTGTGTTCTTCCAGCAGGTGAGGTAAAGCCAAAAAAAAAAGAAAAAGACAGATTGGGTGGCTCTCCCATTTGCCATGGTTTCTGTTTTATCCTCCAAAGCCTCCACCTTATCTTCCAAATGTTTGCTATATCTTTTGCACCCACTGTTCTTCCCCAAGGAGCCTACCTCTTTCTAAATAGCCATGCAGGGGCATTGCGTTTGCAGGGGCAGTTCACTTCTGTCCCACAACACTTGCAGTGGAGATGGCAGCAACAGTAGGAATGGCATTGATCTTGTCTTTGGTAGACCCTGTGAATGGCAGCTCTAGGTGGGGAAGAGCTCATGGTGGAATATCTCACAGCTTGGTGCCCTGCACTCCTCCAGCATCAGCAACATCAACAAGCCTGGAGAGCTGGACATGCCAGCATTTCCTTAGTGGTCTTCTCCAGCTGCAAGTAGAAGCCTGGGGCAGGGTCCGGGAGCTTGGTTGCATCTGTCCAAGAAGCGGGATTTCCCCAGCAGAACTGTGTGCCCTTGGACTGGTATGTTCTTTCCAGAAGGAGCTCATCAGATCTCCTGGGCATTCTCATTTTTCTTCTTTTTTGAGTATGAGCAAGGGAGATTTCCCTCCAGAAGCCCAGGGTTGAACCCCAAAGAAGAGATTTTTCTCTAGATCCCTAGGGGCCTATATGTCAATGACACATCCTCCTTGCTAGGGTGGTCCCTCTCCTTGATCTCCTCGGGGAGTCTGGATGGTGTAAGTCCTAGGGCTGACAACCTGCTCAGGTGAGGAAGGCAGGAGGGTATACTTGCCGCTGAGAGGAGGGATGTTTGTGGATGTCAAGTGTCCTTCCTCCAGCAAATTTCCAGCAGGCAGTGCGGGTTCCTTCTCCGGTGCTTGACACCACGAATTAGGTGGTAAGATCCCCAGGGAGGCGTCCCTGGCCTATGAAAGGGGACACCGCTCCACTGGGGAGATGTAGAGTCTAGGTGTTGGAGTCACACAACCCAGATGTGGACTGAGTATCTTGTAAGCAGGAACAGAGCGAGGGACAGGCACAGGGGTGGCAGAAACCTGAGCAGGGGATCGGGTGGCAGCCAACGCCGAGAGCACTCCCAGTGGGACCGAAAACAAATTGAGTAAGGGTACCTGCACCATGAATATTTGTATACTTAACACTGAATTGCACCCCACAATTTTAAAATAAAAAATTTAAAGGTTAAAAAGAAAATTGCCCATTGAGAACTGGTTGTGATGCCTGAAAGTGCCAAAAAGAGTAAGACATGGAGGCAAGTCTCCTTAGAGATCACCTCCTCTCTCAGCCAAGCACACACTGGCCAGCCTGATGCCTGTGATGTCTCAGTGGGTCTCGTGGCAGAGACGGGGCATCAGGAAGGGTGCATGGGCCCCGCCGAGTACCAAGATGAGGCGACAATCGGACGCACGAGGCCTCGGCACCCGCCGGTGCAGGTGGACGTTCTAGCCCTGGGGACTTCCTGCTGTCGCTTGGAGGAGAGAGACACCAGGGAGGCCACTCTATGGGGATGAGGAGGGATTGTCCGGACTGGACACTCGGTAGCTGTGTGTCCTATCCTGTTCTCTGGGACACAGGGGCGAAGCCTGCACAAAGCTCAGCCCTGGAGCTGAAACCCAGGTCCTGTCAGACTCCTCCAGGATCTCCCCATCTCCATGGCTATCCTAATCTGGGGGTCACGAGCCCAGCTGTGAAGGGATCCAAGGAGGTGACGCGGTTGTGGGACCTGACTGGAAGCTTCCCTCATGACATCTCTTCCCAGTAGGTGGGATCTCTGCCTTTCTCTTTTCTAATTGGGTAAAAGATATTTACACTTTAGAACGTTCTTCAGGTGATCCATTTGGGCGGGTCCCAGCCAGGCTTTGAAGTCTGACAGTGCAATTCCAGAACATGTGTTCTGGCTTGTGGGCCTCCTTGTCATGTACACTCATGTGTTATTTTATTTTACTTTCTGTAGTCCTTCATGTACTTGGCACCTTGGTATATCTATGATGAGTTTATTCTCACCTAGGAGGAGCTTTTTACTTCAACTCTTAAGTTGCCCATGGCCAGCACTATGCTATGCTCGCCTCAGAAAATATAGGCAGGGACACCCCATTATGATAGCATCACACCACATTTCTCTTCTCATTCAACTGTGCAGCCCAGGATTGTTTGTTTGTTCGTTTGTTTTGTCTGCATTGAAGGAAGTAAATATATAAGAACATAGTCTAGGTAAATTTTTATCTATCTTGAAAGAAATTTACTGATAGATTTTTCCATATGGATAAGAAGCCAGTTTCCTTTGCCCATCTGGAATATGTTTAGAAAGCAAATACGTCATGTATTTGCAAGCTAATAGTGGAGCAATGTATTGGATGAAAATATGATTGGCACAACGTGGTCAATATGAGCATGCCAGCTGGGTCCACTCTTCCCTACACATTATTGCCAACTAAATATAAGTTTCAACACTTTTATGCTCAAGAGAGGAAACATTGACTCCTGGGTGCCATGACCAAGAAAATATGTGTTATTTTCCTAGGAATTGGAAGCTTCAGCATGACAAAAGCGATTTGGAGAGTCTACGCATGACTTCATCTACTTTAAATCTTGTTTCTTTTGGTTGTTTCACTGGTTTCTTTTCTCTCTTGGACTGAAGTCTTGTATCAGACAAGTGACATACAAATCAAGAGTCAGAAACGAGGAGTCAGAGATCAGTAAAAATTTTTTGATGCATTTTACTTTAAAAATCTATTTAAAAATTAAATTGACTTAAGTAACATACCACACAATTGTTTTTAACCTCTTGCTCATAATATTTCTTTAAGAGTATGTCAGAAAACTTTGAACTTCCATCCCCAGCAAGGCTGAAGTTGTTAGGACACAAAACAGTTTTGTTTAGATCCAAATTCTGTTTGAAAAGAGAATTTTATAAGTCCTTTCTAGCCTCTCCAGGAGCAGAAATGGCTTCAAATGATAGCATTTAACTCCAGTTTCTTGATATAATTTGAGGAGAGCTCAATAAGGAATAATCTCTTGATTGCATTTGTTTGTAAAAAATGAACTGCAGTAAATGTTGGACCAAGATATTCTATAGGAACTCAGAAATCATATGCTCACCTGTCGGACTTTTTAAGACAATAAAGTACAGACATGTTGTTCCTTGAGCAATAAAGTCACTAAAGATTTTTAATATAGTCATTTCTAATGGGGGAATTATACCTATCCCATGTTGTTGGTTGGAAGACGATATTAGTGAGAAAATGTTTAAGTAATATAAAAATATTTTCTGTTATTTTGTGGGTTTTGTATTACTTTATAATTTTTTATCATGCTGTTCATGTTAGGCAGTGCCTTTTGTTTTACTGATGTGGAAGCCAGTTTATTGTTCAATAGTTCAATAAAAGTTAATGATCTTTTTTGGGATGTCTAGGAATGAAACTATATTTCTCAACACCTATCACCTTACAACATATTCAGCAAGCAATTCCCTCATGTATTCCTCCATTGAATTTTGCTGAAAATCTACTTTCAGCCACATGCCTGATTTCAGATTTGAGTAAATATTCTCTAGATTCCTTTTTTTAATTTTTATTTTAATTTCATGGGGTACAATTCAGGGTTAGATATACAAATGTTTGTTATGCAAATACTCTTGCTGATGAAGTGTGCCACCCTCTTTTATTAGTTTCCCACTACTGCCAGTCTCACCCCCAACTCCCCTGTCAATTTCTCACTACAACTGATCCCTCTCTTATAGTATTTTGATAATTGTTCAGGTCTGATATAAGTGAGAAGAACATATGGTATCCAGTTCTTTGTTTCTGTGAATGATCACTCAGTATTATAGACACTAAGTTCATCCAAGTTGCTGCTAAGTTCATCCAAGTTGCTGCTAAGTTCATAAGTTTGTCCTTCTTTATGGATGTGTAATATTTAATCATGTATATGTATCACATTTTAAAAATTGAGTCCTCTTTCGATTGGCAGCATAGTTGGTTCCATGCTTTTGCTACTGTGAATAATGCTGCAACAAACATGAGTGTGCAACTGTCTTTTTCTAAAGTGGTTTGAATTCTTTTGAGTATATTCCCAGAAAAGGGATTGAGGGGTTGTATGGAAGGACAATTTTTAGATCTTTTAGGAATTGCCACACAGTTTTCCACAGAGGTTGTACTAGCTTACACTCCCACCACCAACAGTGTAGAAGTGGTCCCTTTTCCTTGCATCCTCTCCAGCATCTGACAAAGGGCTAACATCTAGGATCTACAAGGAACTCAAATGTACAGAAAAGAAAAAATCAAATAATCCCATTACAAAGTGGGCAAAAGATATGAATAGACACTTCTCAAAAGAAGACATATGAGCTTGCAAAAGATGCAAGAAAAAAATGCTCAGTCTCACTAGTCATCAATGAAAAGCAAATTAAAACCACACGGAGAAACCACCTAAATCTCGTCAGGATGGTCATTATCAATATTATCTAGATTTCAAAGATTTGAAGCTTGGTGGTCCATATATAGTTTCTGTGGCTCTTTCTCTTTCTCCTTGTCCCCTTCCTCTTCTTCCTCCTCCTACTTTTCTTCCCTTTTCTTCTCCTTCAAGATCCTGTCAACATGTAAGAATCATTCTTACCTCACAGGTCATACTAAATGATCTCTGACCCTGTCTTTGCCTAACTCTCACCTAACAGTTTTGAGAAATAAATTCCTTGAATCAATTATTTGTTTTCCTAATTTTTCCTTACTTTCCTGCAGTCTCTAACCAACATGGTAGCCAGAGAGTTTCTGCCAAAACATAAGTCAGATCATATCATTTAAACCTCTTTGATGAATCACATTAAGCAAAAGCCAAAGGCCTCAAAATGCCTCCAGATTCCTTAGAATCTGAGCCCTCCATTTTCTCTCTGATTTCATTGTCTTCTCCTCTCTGCACTAAGCTCTTTTACAAAACACTGCTGTCCTTTCTGCTCCCTGAATACTCTAGATTCTTGCCTTATGACCTTCCCATCTGATTGTTCCCTTTGCTTGGAACATTCATTCACCAAATATGCATGTTGTTTTCTGCAATCATTTCATATTTTCTTGACTTTCACCTTCACTAAAATTACCAAGTTCAACCTCCCCCATTAACATTCTTGTTCCCCACTCCCCTGCATTCTATTTCTCCATTGTACTTACCCTACATTCTATTTATTTTAATCATTTACTTAATTTTTATTCATATGTTTATACTTGTGTCTATATCTTTGCTAATTTTGGTTCACCTCCATCCCTCAACTAGAGGATGAGGATGTCTTCTTTATGATTCACTACCATATTACCTGAACAGACCCTTAAATCATTTAGAAGAACAATACCTGGCATTTGGTAGGAGATCAATAAGTTTTATTGAATGGAAAAATATATGATTCTGAATGTCATGACTACAATATCCTGTTGGTGTACCTAACCAAGTTTTCTATACCAACTAAACTTGGGTTTCCTCTCTTGTGAGATAGACTCATGATAGTTCTCATCTCAAAAACTCTTTAGCTGAACCAAGTAAATGTAAGGTGATGTGCAAAAAGTAGCTGTTACTGTCTTCAGCATGAACCAAGTAGAAATCCAGTTTTGGAGATGTGTAGAAAGATAAAGTTGACTACAGTGAGTTTAGTCCTTACATAAAGAAAATGAAAAGCCTTGAATACCAGGGACATAGGACATATGAGCCACAGAGACAGAAGCTTAGAAGGAAGTTGTCTTTATTACACATAATTGCATGAGGTTTTCAGTTGCATGGCATCAGGGATGAGAGGTAGCTGCTGCATGGTACTCACAAATATACTCCAGGTGGTGGGGAGTTCAGAATTCCCAGGATTCCAGAAAAAGGCAGAAGCAACAATAACCAGTATGTGAAGGAGGGGAAATGGAAATAAATAGAGCCAGGTGCAGTGGCTCTCACTTCTCATCCAGCACTTCGGGAGGCTGGGATGTGTAGATTGCTGGAGGGGAGAAGTTCAAGACCAGGCTACACAACAAAGTGAGACCCTGTCTCTACAAAACATAGAAAAATTTGTCGGGCATGGTGGTGGGTTTCTATAGTCTCAAATACTTGAGAGGCTGAGACAGGAGGATCACTTGAGTCCAGGAGTATGAGACCATAGTGAGCCGAGATTATGCCATTGGACTTCAGACTATGCAACAAAGTGAAACCCTTTCTCAAAAAAGAAAGAAAGGAGAGAAGGAAGAAAGGAAGATGGATGATGAAAATATTATGGAATGGTAATGGGATGAGTGCCTCAAGATGACCAGTCCGAAAAGTGTCTGCACCGAACAACAGACCTTGAAAATACATAAAAGCAAAAACTGATAGAAGTGAAAGGAGGAGACACCCATGGTTATCGTGTCAAGCTTCATCACTCATCTCTCTGTAACTGATAGAACACACGGGGCAACAGCATAATAAGTATATAAAAACCTTGAAAAACACTAGCAATAAAGTTGATCTAATTTAGACAATTCCCTGTCCAACAATAGTCAGTATACCTTTAAAGTCGCATGAAATATTTGCTAGGATAGACCATATTCTGGCCCATAAAATAAGAGTAAAAAAATTTAAAAATTTAAATTTTAAAAAGTGTTAAAAACATACTAATTATATTTCCTAACTGTCAAGTATTAAAGAAGAAATCAATAATTTAAAAAATCTCAGAAATTCCAATGACTGAAAAATGAACAACACATTTCTAAATAAACCACATATCCAAAAGAAATCACAAGAAAATTCAAACATATTTGAGTTGAGCAAATGAAGCATGAGATACAAACTCTCCAGGGAAGCCCATACTTTACCTGTACAATGACCACTTGTATACCTAATCCTGCATGTACCCCATGTCTTTAAAAATAAAATAGCCGGACTTGGTGGCTCAGCCTGTAATCCCGCGCCTTTGGGAGGCTGAGGTGAGTGGATTGCCTGAGCCTGCGGTTTCGAGACCCACCTGGGCAGCGAGACCTCATCTCTACAATAAATCAAAAAATCAGCCAGGTATGGTAGCGCATGCCTGTAATTCCGGCTACTTGGCAGGCTCAGGCGGAAGGATCACCAGAGCCCAGCAGGTCGAGGCTGCAGTGGCTGGGAGCGACCACTGCACTCCAGTCTGGGCAAACGAGTGAGACTCCAACTCAAAAAAATAAAATAAAATAAAATAAAAAAAGATAAAAACCCTGTAGGACAAAGTTCAAACAGTTTTTATACTTAAAAGTCCATATTTAAAATATGTATATAAATCTAAATCTAAGTTTCTGGCTCAATAAACTTGAAAAAAAGAATATATTTTATTAACAGAGAAAGGTTGGAAGTGCAGATTAATAGAAGGAAATAGAGGGTCCAGAAATTAATCCATCTATTGATCCTTTGAAGGGATTTCAGTCTTTCCAATGTGTAGTGTTAGAAAAATTGCAAAAAAGTATCTTGACACTTATTTTGAATCATATACAAAAGAAATTCATTTCCAACTTAAGTGTAAAACCTAATGCTATAAAATGTTTTTTTAAAAATTGGAAACCTATGTATGGAAAAATTTTAGGTAAAAATTTAAAAGGAAATTTTCAAAGGCTCATTAGTTTTCATCAAGACTAACAAAGCTCGGTTTCTTAGAAGACATGTTAAGAAAAAACACAAGAAGAGAAAATATTTGTAAAACACATATGAAAAAATAAATGTGAAAAAGTAAACTAGATTTCATTCAACACACTCTCAATAAGAGAAAAAACTCATAAAAAATGTGCAAAGGTTTGCATAGACGTTTTACTAAAGAAGAAATGAGGGTGTGAGATAAGCACACAAAAAGTAAGATATTTGACAATATTATTCATTAGAGAGATTCTGATTAATCATAAAAGATAAAGACACAATAAATCTTATGAAGAATTAAACAAGGAAAATAGGAAGCAGGAAATTCTAATCCACACATATAGCACATAGAAGCAAAACTTCTAATAAAATATAACAGGGCCCTAAGTCCAGAAATATGTTCAAAAGAAAAACATTACTATCCAAGATAAGTTCATTTCTGAGATGCAATGATTGTTTAACTTTAGAACAAAGATAAAAATGACAACAATCAGAAATATGCAAACCAAAAGACACAAGGTCACATCTTTTAAGTACTAAAAAAAAATTTGATGAATTTGCGGCACTGATAAATTAATGGAGAATGAAACAGCCCTAAACACTGCAAAATAATTTGTTGAAATTCAGTACTTATTACTGATTTTTGATTTTAAAAAAAAATGTTAAGCAAACTAAGAATAAAAGTCAAATTACTTGATGTGTTCATGGAGTTTACAAAAGATATATGGAAAATGGTAAGAAAGCACCTTAAAATTTAAGAGTATGTTAATAATTTCTGTGGTATGCCTCCTCTTCAACATTGAATTGAATCCTCCAGTCAGTGCAAAAAAGAAACAATACAGTATACAGATCAAAAAAGCTATTAATATTCATAGACAATATATGAAAGTTGACATAAAAATTCAACATGTATATTGAAAAATATAGAGTCAAACACAAAAGTAGGATCCATGTAAAAGCAACGTTAAATAACCAGTTGTGTTTCTGTATGCCACAACCAAATGAAAAGTTCTGCTGAGAGTGACATCATTCTATAAAGCAAACAATTATGTGACACTCAGGTGTAACTCTAAGAAAATAAGACTGAGTCCATGCAAATGATTTCATCCACGAGAATGTACTGCAGCACAAGAGCAGACAATACAAATTCAATGGTCATACACTCAGAAGAATGAAGCCATCTTTCCTTGCCGCACTTGCTGTTACAGTAGCTCTGTGACAGTCCTCCCGGTCTAGTGACTCTGCTGTATTGCATGGCAGCCTCTCTGCTTCAATTTCATATTGCTCTTTGCTTCTTTCTTCACTTCATGTAAAGGCTCTGAGAAGAATTAGATTGATTTGATCATTATCTAGTCCGGGAAGGTGCCTATTTCTCAGAGTTCCCTAAAAAATAAGAAAAACAATGATCAATAATATGTAATACATTCTTACTAGGATCCAGCTGCTTTTTAGATCATCATATATAACCTAGTAACAACCATATAAAATATGCATAACTGGTATCTTTTTACCTAATTTAATAATTTGAGAAACTGATGCTTAAGGTCCCTAAATAAAGGTGCAAAATTCTAGTGAATGGTGGCGTATGGGTGAGCCCAGTGTCCATGCTCTTAGTCCCTCTGCACATGCTCTAAATCACTGCCTTTCACTGGTCTAGTCTCTACAAAGTTTCATTTCTGTGGAGTTTAGTTTCCTCTTCTAAAAACTTGTAGTCAGGAAAACAAAACTATATATTACAAATCACAATATTTTCACAAGAACTTCCAGTTGCCAATTTTTTAAAAGGGCTATGGAGCTAGTAAATTTTTAGAGTACTGCTCAGGAAGGGGTTGTGCTGAGCAATATTGAAACTTCATTTCTACTTTACTATTGAGTGAACCCTACATGTTAATTAAATATTCTCCAGAGATCAGGAACTCCAGGCCAAGCTAACAGGGAAGTACTCAAGTTTCTATGTCATTACATAAGAATAAGAGACAGCACAATACACGGACTAGTGAATTTTTGGTGTTATCTAGAAATAGATTTAGGCAATAAAAATGAAGCTATGGTATTGAGAAAGAGTTTAAATGAAATAATGATATGTAAGCATATAGAAATCCGTATTTTTTTCAGATTTTTTTATTTGCAAGTATTTTAAATCTAAGGAAGACATATCTTTGAGTTTATCTTAAACTATTCTTTACGAATGAAGACAAACATTTTAGCATTCTAGTCATATATGGTGGAAAAACCCCTCCAAGCATTCTAGAGATATTGTCATACACTTATAATAAAATTACTCTTTTATTACCCATGTATTGTAACATTTCCAAGTGGGATACCATAGAATTTTCTGCTATTGTCTCTACTTTCAATAATTAAAACACACCAATTATCCTAGAACTAATTTCCATAGGCTGCAATACAATCTTACCTCCAGCCTTCTATGCTTCTCTTTCCAACTGAATACCTTAATTATTCACTGTGTAGATTCATAGAAACTCAAGGTGCCAGAATAGTGGCTAAGAGCTTGGCCGAATTCCCTTGGTGAAAACTTGTTTTATCATATTTTAACTGTCGGATCTTGAAGAATCTATTGTAGATGTTTGGTAAGATTTCTATAAAATGGCAATATTAATAGTATTTGTACATCAGGGCCTCTCAAAACTGAATACACAAACTTATTACCTTTGAATCTCTTTCGAATGCATGCTCCTTAATTCGGTGTAGTATGGAAATTGATTATCTGCATTTTTAAACAATATTCAGATGATACTTGTTAAAAGTCACTGATTAATGCCACCCCTTAAGTTAAAGAGTCTACATAGTGGGATCTGCACAATGGGGTCATTATGAAGATTAAATAAATTCATCATTGTAAAATGATTAATTCAGTGATCTTCAAATAGCAAGCGTTCATAAATTATCATTAGCATTATGAAGAAAATTTAAATTATGTGACTGAGTATATTTATTTTCCAAATGATGTGTGTTAACAAGATGATTGAAATGATTTGTACATTCTCACATAAAATAACCCCTGAAAAGGCTGGGTGCCAAATGTTTCTTTGGCCATTACTTTCTACCAATTATGGTCACACTATCACTTTTCCATAATCTGGAATAGATTCTAATGCCACTTATGCTAGACTAATTATATATATTCCTTAATCTCATACATTGATACCATCCCTGGGAAACCTATCACAATCGGCCCAAATCTCTGTTATCTCCCTTCTTCTTTGAATTGTTATATGCTTACTCTACTCTGCCAATCCTTTGGCACTTCTTATATACACATTTCTTGAGATTGTTTAACATATCCCAACTAAGTTTAATGAACATGTTGACTGATGTTTTTGTTCTTGAGTGTATCCATAATACTTTCTTCGAGATCAATTAGTGATGATTATTGATTGACCAAAAGATTACTTGTAATCAAAATGACAGTAACTACAAAAAGTTAGTTAAGTAAAATGTCTAGGAAAAGATGAACATACATGCTTCCTTTTAAAAAAATAATGCATTCTTCATTTACTTCATGGGTCTCTTAGAAAAAAATATATAATAAAAAAGTAATATATGCATATCTAAAACATATATAATTACAAAACTTGAGCTTGCATACCCAGGCACAGCACGTATATATACATGGTCACTTTAAATTTCTTAATGCTCTTAAGGTAAATGAACATGTTAAATTTGCCAATTTACCTCTTATGATAAAAGGTGTATGAGATCTCTACCTGGTTCCAGAAGAGGCCACACAATTCAATGTATGGCAAACTATAAACGATTTGAGATATTTTCAGAGTTATCAGGAAACAAATATGCTGTTTTCACCAGGAGTAGTGAAATAATGAATTGCAACTCTGTCAGTTGCTGCAGTTGAACAAAATTTTCTAAAATATTTTATAGAAAGCAGATGGGAAAGAGAGACAGAGAGAGAGAGAGAGCAAGAAAAAGAAAGAGAGAGAGACTGACTGAGACTCTAACTCATCTGAAACCCTAGATCCACTTTGCATGAACCCCTTGTAGCTGAGTCTCATAATTCAGTGAAAGGTCTTGTGTTTCTTGTGTTGCTTGCCTTAGACTGTTTGAATTGAGTGTTTGTCACCTGCAGCACAGAAAGACCTGACCAATAAAACCTTTCCCTGCATGATTTATGAATTTAATATATGTCTTATGCATTGAAAAGTTTTGTCAGCAACTGTCATTCAATATTTTGTCTGTTTTTTTGTATTTTGTTTTTTTATTAGCTCTTTTCATATTCAGATTGCTATATCTTATTGTTGGATTGATACCTCTATCGTTGTATAATGACCCTACTTGTCTTGTTTTGCTGTCGTTAACATAAAGTCTGTTTACTCTGGTGTAAGAATAGCTACTATTGCCCGATTTTGGTTTTCAATTACATGGAGCATTTTTTCCCCACTCTTTTACCTTGAGTCTAAAGGAGTCTCTGTTGATAAGTCCTTTGAAAGCAGCAGATGTTTAGATTGTGTTTTTTGTTTAATCCATTCTGTTGAGTTATTTATTTTTCATGGGGCATTGAGACTGTGATCAAGTTTTAGTATTGACATGTAAAGTAACGTTCCATTTATTATGTTGAATTTTACCTAGTTGCTTTGTTTTCTCCATTGCATTGGTATTCTATGGGTTCTGTGAGCTTTATAATTTCCAGTGTTTCTTTAGTGGTGAATTTTTATCTTTTGTTTCAAAGTTTAGAATTCCTTTTGGTATTTTATGTACAGACAGTCTCAGTCTCGTGATGACAAATTCTCTCAGCATTTGCTCCTCTCAGAAAGTTTCTATTTCATTTTCATTTATAAGACTTCATTTTCAGCTGGATTTGGTGGCTCAACCTGTAATTCCATGCTTTGTGAGGCTGAGGTCAGTGAATTGCCTGAGCCCGTGGGTTTGAGACCCGCCTTGACGAGACCTCATCTCTACAATAAATCAAAAAATTAACCCAACATGGTAGCGCGTGCTTGTAGTTCCAGCTACTTGGAAGGCTGAGATGGAAGAGTCGCCAGAGCCCAGCAGGTCAAGGCTGCAGTGGCCAGGAGTGTGCCACTGCACTCGTCTGGGTGGCAGAGACTCCAACTCAAAAAAAAAAAAGACTTCATTTTGTGAAATGCAAACTTTTTTACTGACAGTTATTCTGTTTGAGGGGATTGATGTTAGGGCCCAAATCCCCTCTAACTTGTAGTTTCTGCTGAGAAATCTGCAGTTAGTCTGATAGCTCTGCCCCTTTATAAGCAATTGAATGCTTTTATCTCAATGCTCTTAGAATTCTTCCTTGCTCAATGACTCCATATAACCTGACTCTATGCCTTGAGCATGATCTTTTGGCAGGGAATATGCCAGGAGATCTTTGGGCTTCTTACATCTAGATGTTTCAATCTCTGGCAAGGCCAGGGAAGTTTGCCTAAATTTTTCTCTCAAATACTTTGCTCTCTCTTCCTCAGGAACAACTGTGAGACTAAGGTTTGGATATTTTACATAATCTCACATTTATTTATTTATTTATTTATCTTTCTTTTTTGAATGTGAGAAAGCAGGATTTATTGAGAGAACAGAAAAGCTCCCATAGTGGGAGGGGACACGAAGAGGTTGCCCCTTAATTTCACATTTCTTGGAGACTTGTTCCCATTCTCTTGATTCTTCTTTCTGTATTGTGTTCTTATAGGGTTAATTTGAAAGACTTTTCTTCTTGTTCTAAAATTCTTAGCTTTTATCTTTTGGCTAATTGTGTGCCATTTTTAAAACAAATATCTACCCAAGTCTTCAATTCTTTTTTTTTTTTTTTTTTTTGAGTTGAAGTCTCACTCTGTCATTCAGACTGGAGTGCAATGGCTGCTCCTGGCCACTGCAGCCTCAACCTGCTGGGCTCGAGCGATCCTTCCACCTTAACCTTGGAAGTAGCTGGAACTACAGGCGTGTGCTACCAGGCCTGGTTAATTTTTGATTTATTGTAGAGATGAGGTCTCGTCAAGTTTCCCAGGTGGGTCTTAAACCTGCGGGCTCAGGCAATCCACTCACCTCGGCCTCCCAAACTGCTGGGATTACAGGTTTAACCACCGAGCCCAGCCTTCAATCCATTTATAATCACACTAAGAAGGTTTGCTGTCATAGTTGTTATTGAGTTGTAGTTGCGAATTATATGTTTGGGGTTAGCCCATTATCAGGCATATGGTTTGCAAATGTTTTGTCTCATTCTGCACACATTGTTGTATTTTGATTTGTTCTATTAAAATAATTCATAATATTGAACTTTTCTAATTTAAGAAAAGAGTGGTATAGTGTATTAAATATGCCAATTAACTGTTATATGCTTAAGCTACCTCCAAGCAAATAATATGCTACAAGGGACATGCCCTAACTTCTGTGATTCTCTTTGATACATTCATTGCTGCAAGTACAAAGAAAGAAGTTTTATAACAGTCAGATCTGGGTTTCTATCCTGGTTCGGCTACATTCTAAGTGAGATAAAAGAAACTTTCTTGATCATTCTCCCTCAGCCTCTGCTCTTTGAAAATAGGGAGTTTTGACATTGAGGGCATGCTGTGAGACTCCAGTGAAATGAGATAAGTAAAGTCAGTATTTGAAATTTGGCATATATAGGTAATATTCGCATTTTGTGTTCTGTCAGAAAAAAAAAATTGTCATTTGAAGAGCATATGGTGAGACTTCTGTGTGGCTGCTGACGAACAGCAGTATTGACAGATATGTATTGGGCCTGCCTGAAGCCTTCTTCACAGCAGCCACTAGACTGTCTCTGGTCATACTGAACATCCCGATTTTTCACTCTAAGTAGAGGGCTCCAGCCCAGTGAACACCTGACAGTGACCACAGTAACCACAGTTGGTTTTCAGGAGAAAGACACAACACTATGGGATCTTGCTCATGCTTTCTCTCTTTCTCCCTCTACTCCTGACTGCCCCTAGCATTTACCTCTGTGGCCCTCCATGGTGTGTGTTACCTCCTGTTTCTGGGGATCTGTCACTGCCTTCTTTTTGTCCCTAGGTGCCGTCATAAGCCCAGTTCATTCATGTGACTCTCACCACCCAATGATGTTGAACATTTTGGTCCCTACCCCACTCCTGGAGAGGTTTCTTAGAGCAAGATGTGTCTTCAATATCTATATCAGTACTGTAATAATTAGAAGCTGTTTGATTCAGTGAGTCCCAATTTCTCTCACCAGTATGCACATCTGAAGATCACATTCCTCTCTTGAGACTTCTGAGTATACCGTTCCCAGCTAGACCTCAGAGTAAATATAGTCAAAATATAGAATACTTTGCTGCAATTGCATGACAAAATGTAAGAGTTCACAGAATAGACAAAGCAAGCTTGACTGAAAGAGATGCAAGGTAGATGTGAAGTCCAGCCTCTCTGATTTAAGTGGAAATCTGTGTGGAAGACAGGAATAAGTAAAATTGGACAAAAAGGCACTGAATTATATTTTGAAACTAAATAAGCAGGTGTAGTTTCCAGACACACCTCAAGGAGGATAGTCTACAATAAGGTGAAAAGACGAGAAGAATTGGGAAAAAGAATAGAAAGAAGAGGCAAGGGTGAGTCACCTGGTGTCTCCCCTATCTGATCCTCATTTCCTCCTGGTATTGGTAAAAAAGCCAAAGTAGGTAAAATGTTTAAAGAGGTTTGTTCTGAGTCAATGTGAGAGACCATGGCCCATAATACAGCAGTCTCTAGAGATCCTGAGAAAGTATACCTGAGGTAGTCACATTAGAGTATGTTTTGATACATTTTAGGAAGACAGAAGTTTTGGGCAAAGCTATCAATCAATACATACAAAGTAGACATTGGATTCACCCAAAAAGGTGGGAAACAGATGTAGAGTCTTATAAGTTATATGTGGATTCAATGATTTTCTTATTAGCAATTTGGAAGACTTCTGCTTTGTCTAAAGATTTAAGAAGTCTTTACAAAGAAATGCTTAACTTAAAATACCAGGGTTGTGAACCCCAAGTCCCTTAGATATTATCTGGGGGGAGGCAGCCCTCAGAGAACAAGAGATAATCTACCTGAGTCAGGTTGAAATTTGATACCTTATGGGTACCAAAACAAATCTGCTTAGTCAGTCTTATGATCTCTATTTTAATATTCCTGCCAGTGAGTGGAGCATAAACTCCAAAAGGGAGGGAGTATAAGGAGACGTGTTCAACCCCTCTTCTGTCATGACCTGGAATTTAGTGTTTCAGGTTTTTTTTAGGTTCCCTTGCCAAGACAGGTGGTCTATTCAGTTGGTTGGAGGGCTTAGGATATTATTTTGGTTTACTCTAGGTTGTCATCTCACACGGTCTTTTCACACAGAGATGTCAAGGCTCCAACCATGAAGTCCAAAAGGAAGCTACTTCCACATTCTAGTCCCTGGCACACAGGATATTTTGCATAAAATCTGATCAAAGCACATCAGCCCTCATACTTGTCAGTTTTTCCTCCAGAGTAGGGTTACAGACCAAAGACATGATCAGAGGCAGATTAACAAGAACAAAGTTTTTGTACACATTGCATCTGGAAAGGATAAGGGGCCATAGAGTCAGACCTTTAAGGGGAAGAGGAGCACCTGTGTACAGAAATGACCTTCTCACAGACCCAAGACTAGAAATATCTGGTCCAGAGCTTGGGTCATCCAGGTTAACAGTGAAGCCAGGGATGGCCCAATTTGTGGTACGTGTAGGTCTCTTCTCCCCATGGTGGAATGTCTCTAATACAGTGTCTTTAACTAAAGTGGTCGCTTTGTGGTTCCCCATAATACACACACACACACACACACACACACACACACACACACACACACACACACACTCATACACACATGCACAGAAAACTCTTGAGGTTTGGGGGTTCCTACTTATGCATTATAATTACAGAAAGTTAAGTATGCCTTAAAAGGACTGAGTACCTTTCTCCTGTACCACTGTCCTTTCGTGGAAGCTGTATGTGGAAAGAGATTTTATTGCTGTTTAATGAAATCTGGGATAGGAGTCATCCATGGATGATTCCTGAAGCTCTTACCAGATGTAATGGTACCCCCATGACTGCTTTTCATCCTTACATCACAGGCACCATGGTTCTGACCAGGAGTCTCCAAATGCAAGTGTTTGATCAACAATGCTGGCCACTCAAATAACAAGGAACAACCTGGTGTTTCGACTTAAAGGGCGACTAGAGAACTTTCTACATATCCACAGTGATGTTCTCCATGATACCACTATGTTTAGCAATGGGGCCTCAGGTGCTCTGTGTGAATGGGGGAACATTCCTGGACACAGAGGGAGACCGGTAGCTAACAACCTTAGAAAGAGGGGTGATATCTACAGCACTGTATTCAAAGATTGGCTTAGATAATGATAATGTAGCGATGCTGCGAATGAGAGTGGAGGTCACTGGAGGAACCACGATAAGAGGTCTTGTCAAAACAGGGCACTGGAGAGACAGGGTCCCTGCTGTTGCCCATCAGGTGTCCTAAATTTGGGCTAATGAGTAGTTTTACAGCCATGGGATGGTTAAAAGTTGGGGAAGGACTGGAGAAATGAGTGTAGGTGGGCAGATGCAGACCAGTGAATTTTCAGGGTGCCACTGCCCTGCTCATAATTTTGGATAGGGGAAAATAGGAGTGTAGTCACTTGGAAGCTGGGATTGGATCTGAGAGTCACAGCTTAAAAGAGGAGCACTGTCAATGTAAACGACCCCAGGGTGTGAAGTGTGGTGCAAGGTCAAGTGAATAGATATGTTAGCTGAGATGCTAGAAATGTCTCCTGTTTAATTGACAGGCTTGCCAGGGGTAGCGGGGGTCATGGTGGAATGGACCATTCCAGGGGTGAAAAGGGAAAAAAGAAGGATGGGGATCTGGGCTGTCTGGGACTTCCTTCTACAGGAGTGACACTTGAGGGAGAAGAGTATGCAGCTAGGAATAGAGGTACAGGCAGGAGAGACATGCCATCATCCAGATGGGCCAAGTCAGTAGTGCTATGAGGAGCTGTGATTGGAAAATGCAAGTGACCAGAGGCAGAGAGTCTACAGTCTTTCCAGCAGGTGAGGAAAAAAAAAGAGAGAGATTGGGTGACGATGCCATTTGCCATGGTTTCTGTTTTATCATCCGAAACCACCATCTTAGCCATGCAGGGACATTGCATTTGCAGGGATAGCTACCGCTATCTCACAAGAGTTGGAGTGGGAGTGGCCCAGCAGTAGTAGTGGAATCAACCCTGTTCATGGCAGGGCCTGTGACTGGCAGCTCTGGGTGGGGAAGAGCTCATGGTGGAATATCCATGGAATATCTGATGGCTTGTTCCCCTGCATCTCCTTCTCCAGCATCAGCAACATCAGCAAGCCTGGAGAGCTACATACTTCCACATTCCCTTGGTAGATTTCTCCAGCAACAAGTGGAAGTCTGGGACTGGGTCCAGGAGCATGGTTGCACCTGTTCCAAGAGGCTGAACTTCCCCAACAGAGTTTTGTGCCTGGGATTTTATGTTCTTCCCTGAAGGAGCTCAGTGGGGACACCTAGACCTTCTCTCTCAAGTCCTTTTTTGATATGGGCAGGGAAGTTTTCCCTCCAGAAGTCCAGGATTTCACCCAAGGGAAGTTACCCTGGGTCTCCAAGAGCCTAGATGTCACTTCCTCCCTGCTAGGGTGAACTGTTTTCTTGACCTCCTGCTTTTTGGTGTAAAGTAGATCCTCCTGTTTCATCACCTTTGGAGTCACTCCTTGGGCCTTCCCTTGATCTCCTTGGAAAGTCTGGACGGTGTCAGTTTCCTAGGTCTGACCACCGGCTCAGGTGGAGATGCTGGAGTTCATACTTGTTGCTGAGAGTAGAATCCTTGTGGAGGTCAAGTGTACATCCATAAGTGAGTTCCCAGCAGACATCACGGGTTCCTTCTTCCGGACCTGACTCTAGGATTCAGGTGCTAAGTAAGGTCTCCAGAGAGAGTCCTGTGGCCTGCGGGAGGGGATACTGTTCCTTTGGTGGTGGAGGGCCATGACACAATGCGATCTGAGCAGCCTGTAAGCAGGAACAGGGCAACGAACAGGCCCAGATGTCTAGGGGTGGCCCTGGCTAGGTGGGGGAGCCTGTCAGAACAGAGAAACAGGTGGCAGCCAAAGCCGAGGATGTCACCTGGTGGACCGACACCCAATGAGTAAGAAAAGTGCCCAATGAGAGCAGGTTGTGCGGCCTGTGACCACGAAAAAGAGTAAGCCAGGGAAACAAGTCTCCTCAGCGACCAACTCCTCTCTCTGCCAAGCACACACTGGGCAGCCCCACTCCTGTGACGTCAAAATGGGGACTCGTGATGGAGAAGGGGCAGCAGGTAGGACTTTTGGGCCCCACCAAGCGACAAGAGGCAACAAAGGATACCGAGGAGGCCCCACCCACCACCAGTGCACTTGGATGTTCTAGTCTTGGGAACTTCCTGCTACTGCATGGAAGATATCGGCTCCAGGTGGGCCACTCTGCGGAAATGGATGGGGACTGTATGGCTTGGACACTCAAGGGCTGTTTGTCCTGGCCTGTCTTCCGGGTCACAGGGGAGGAGCCTACACAAAGCTCAGCCCAGGAGCCACCCAGGTCCTACTAAACTGGCCCAGGACCTCTCCCATCACCATGACTGCCCGGGTAGTGAAGGTCACTTGCTCAGCTGGAAGGGTTCCAAGGAGATGACGCGGTTGAGGGACCCGACTGGATGCTGCGCCCATGACATCTCTACCCAGTAGGCGAGGTCTCTGCATTTCTTTTTACAAATTGGGTAAAATCCCTTAAGCTTTAGAAAGTTTCTAAGATGATCCATGTTGGGTAGTGGCCCAGCATGGCTTTGATCCCTGGCCGTGTGATCCCAGAGAGCATGCTCTGACCTGTGGTCCTCCTTATCATGTGCACTTATGTGGCATCTTTTCTTTTGTAGTCCTTTGTCTTCATATGCCGTGGCATATCTATGATGAGCTCATGCACGCCTAGGAGGAAGTCTTTACTTTAACTCCTATGTTGCCCGTGGTCGGCTCTGGGCTCTAGTCCCCAGAAAATATATGACAGGGAACCCCAACTGTCACTACAGAGTCACAACACATTTCTCTTTTCATTCAACTTTGCAACCCAGGTTTTTGTTGTTTGTTTTCTTCTTTCTTTTTGCCTACTTTGAAGGATGTAAGTATATAAGATCATATTCTAAATCAATTTTAGTCTTCTTGGAAGAAATTCATTAGTAGCTTATTCCATATAGATAAGAAGTCAGTTTCTTTGGTCTTCCTGGAATATGTCTGTAAAGTAACTCCATCATTTATTTGCAAGTTAATAATGGAGCATTGTATTAGATGTAAATATGATCAACATAATGTCGTCATTGTGAGCATGCCAGCCAGGTCTACTCTTCCCTATACATTATTACCGACTAAATTGAACTCTCCACATTCTTATGCCCAAGAGAGGAATCATTGACTTCTGGATGTCAGGACCAAGAAAACATGTATTATTTTCAAGGGGTTGGAAGCTTCAGCTTAACACAGGAGATGTGGAAGATGCTATACCTGAAATTCATCTTGTTTCATTGGGTTATTCATTGGATTCTTTTCTCTCTTGGGCTGAGGTTGTGTTCCAGGCAAATGGCATGCAAAAGCAAGAGTCAGAACCAAGATTCAGAGATCAGCAAAAATATTCTTCTGTGCTTTTTATTCTTAACAAATCTGTTTTAAAATTACATTGCCATAAATAACATCCTACACAATTGTTTTTAGCCTTCTGTTCATAATTTTTCTTTATTAATATGTCAGAGAAATTTGGGCTTCTATCCTATACAAGGCTGAAATTTATGAAGACACAAAATAGTTTTGCTCAGACCAACATTCTGTTTGAAAAGAGAAGAACGATTATAAGCCCCTTCTAATCTTTCCAAGATTAGAAATGGTCCCAAGTGATAGTGTTAAGTATAGTTCCTTGATATCATTTGAAGAGAGTTTATAAAGAGTAATCTTTTGACCTTGTTTTATTGGAAAAAAAATCAACTGGAACAAGTATTGGACTCTAGTTTTCTTTTTTTTAATCAATATTTTTTATTAAGATATTGTGGGGTACAGTTAAAGGTTAGGTATACAAATACATTTCGATCAGGCACCCTTGTTGATAAGAGGTATTTCCCCTTTCCCAGACAAATATTTACTACCGTTAATCCCATCTCCCTTCCCCCCCCCCATAGTTTCCCACTACTGTCAGTCATTTTCTTACAGTATTACACTGGATGTTCCAGGTCCAGTATATGAGTGAGAACATGTGATACTCAGATCTTTGTTTCTGTGAGAGGTCACTCAGTATTATAGACTCTAGTTTCATTCAGGTTGCTTCGAAATTCATGATTTTGTTCTTTTTTATGGGTGCATAGTATTCCATCATGAATATGTACCACATTTTATTAATCCAGTCCTCTTTTGATGGAGAGCATGGTTGCTTCCAGGTTCTTGCCATTGTGAACAATGCTGCGATAAACATACGTGTGCAGGTATCTTTTTTATAGAGTGATTTGAATTCCTCAGGATATATTCCCAGTAAGGGATTGTGGAGTCATATGGGAGGTTGATATTTAGAGCTTTTAGGAATCGCCACACTGCTTTCCACAGAGGTTGCACTAGTTACACTACCACCAGCAGTGTAGAAGTGTTCCCTTTTCGCCACACCCTCTCCAGCAGCTGGTATTTTTTTGAGTTGTTGATAATTGCCATTCCGACTGGAGTTAGGTGGTATCTCAGTGTGGTTTTGATTTGCATCTCCCTGATGATTAATGACATTGAACATTTCATCATGTGTCTGTTGGCTGCTTGGATGTCTTCCTTTGTAAAGTGTCTGTTCATATCTTTTGCCCATTTTATAATGGGTTTTTTTTTCTTTTCAGCTTGTTTGAGTTCCTTGTGGATCCAAGATGTTAAGCCTTTGTCAGACCTGGTGTTGGCAAATACTTTTTCCCAGTCTGTAGGCTGTCTTTCTGCTCTCTTGATGGTTTCTTTGGCTTTGCAGAAGCTTGTCAGTTTAATTAGGTCCCACTTGCCTGTCTTCTCTCTTATGACCTGCGGGTTTCAGGTTTTGCTCAGGAATTGGATGCCAGTTCCAATTTCCATGAGTGTATGTCCTTCATTTTCTAAGGTTCTTATGGTTTGAGGTTTTACATTTAGGTCTCTGATCCATTTGGAGTTAATTTTT
>NW_007253926.1:48017-48726 GCF_000164805.1 Carlito syrichta
TCTAAAGTTGCACTGTAGGTTGGAGGTGGTCCTTTTTGCAGTTTTGAGATGTACTTAAGGGGAGAGCTGTGATTCAAAATCTGTCTGCAGGTCCTGGTATTCTCTGACAGGCATGTGGATAATGTGGAACCCACTTCCCACTGCCCTGGAATCTGTCCATGCAGTGGGGCTGTAGGTTTACTCCCTGAAATAAAATGTGGTTAGCAGAGGGGAGAGAATGGAGCAGATAATGGGGTTGAAGAGGGGAGTGGAGAGATAGAGGAGTAAGGGGGGAAACAAACGAGTGTGCCAACAAATAGAGAGAGAGGCCTATACTGAAACAGATAAAAACAATAGACCACAGCTACAGTCGAACCAACTCTCATCCAAACAAAAATAAAACATATAGTGATGCTAACATACCAGCTATCCAACCACCTTATTAGTGTGCTGTTCCTCTATACAAAGACATAGTTTACAGACAGAAGAAAAGAGAAGAAAAGGAAAAGGAAAAGAGAAAAAAGGGAACAATACAGTAGGAATAGAATTTAGTCATTAAACTAATAGAATCAATGAAGCACACTCTGAGACATTTTGTTTAAGTCCAATGTCCTTTCAGGTCTGATTTCTCGTTTTCTTTTCAAGCTAGTAAATTAGTTTGCAGTTAGGGTCAGTTCCCCTGATCTGCTGTGAAGGACAGTTCAGAATAACCTCGGTTCAGAAGTTTGGG
>NW_007253926.1:48746-49860 GCF_000164805.1 Carlito syrichta
GTCTGTAGGCTGTCTCCCTGCTCTCTTGATGGTTTATTTGGCTTTGCAGAAGCTTGTCAGCTTAATAAGGTCCCACTTGTCGATCTTCTCTCTTATGACCTGTGAGTTTCAAGTTTTGTTCAGAAATTGGATGCCAGTTCCAATTTCCAATTTCCTTCATTTTCTAAGGTTCTTATGGTTTGAGGTATTACATTTAGGTCTCTGATCCATTTGGGGTTAACCTTTGTGCATGGGGAGAGATAGGGGTCCTGTTTCAATCTTCTGAATGTCGTCAGCCAGTTTTCACAGCACCATTTACTGAATAGGTTGTCCTCTCCCCAGTGGTAGGTGGTGGTGGAGGCTTTGTCGAAGATGAGTTGGTTGAGAAATTGAGGTTTTGCTTCTGGAATCTCAATTCTATTCCATTGATTCATATGCCTGTCCCTATACCAATACCAAGTTGTTTTGATGATTGTAGCTTTATAGTAAAGTTTGAAGTCTGGTAATGTGATACCACCTGCTTTGGTTTTTTTTTGTTTTTTTTTTTTTTGCTGAGGATTGATCTGGCTATTCTTGGATGTTTGTGCTTCCATATGAATTCCTGTGTTGTTTTTCTATGTCTGAGAAGAATGTTGCTGGTAATTTGATGGGTATTGCATTGAATTTGTAGATTGCCTTAGGTAAGATGGACATCTTCACAATGTTGATTCTTTCTATCCATGAGCATGGGATATTTTTCCCCTTGTTTGTGTCATCTTTGATTTCTTTGAGCAGTGTTTTGTAGTTTTCATTGTAAAGGTCTTTCACATCTCAGGTTAGGGAGATGCCAAGGTATTTCATTTTTTGGTGGCTATTGTGAATGAAATTGTGTTTTTTATTTTGGTTTCTGTTTGGTTATTATTGGTGTAGAGAAGTGCGCTTGTGTTTTGTACATTTATTTTGTATCCTGAGACTTTGCCAAAGGCCTTTATCAGTGCAATAGGTTTTTGACAGATTCACTTGGGTTTTCAAGGTACACAATCATAATGTCTGCAAAGAGATATAACTTGACTTCCTCTTTTCTTATTTGGATACCCCTGATTGCCTTCTCTTCTCTGATTGCTCAAGCCAGGACTTCCAATACTATGTTGAACAG
>NW_007253926.1:49880-52946 GCF_000164805.1 Carlito syrichta
TCAGCCAGTTTTCCCAGCACCATTTACTGAATCAGTTCTCCTCTCCTCAGTGGTAGGTGGTGGAGGCTTTGTCGAAGATGAGTTGGTTGAGAAATTGAGGTTTTGCTTCTGAAATCTCAATTCTATTCCATTGATCTATATGCCTGTTCCTATACCAATACCAAGCTGTTTTGATGATTGTAGCTTTATAGTAAAATTTGAAGTCTGGTAATGTGATACCACCTGCTTTGCTTTTTTTGCTGAGGATTGTTCTGGCTACTCTTGGACGTTTGTGTTTCCGTATGAATTCCTGTGTTGTTTTTCCTATGTCTGAGAAGAATGTTGCTGGTAATTTGATTGGTATTGCATTGAATCTGTAGATTACCTTAGGTAAGATGACATCTTCTCAATGTTGATTCTTCCAATCCATGAGCATGGGATATTTTTCAACTTCTTTGTGTCTTCTTTGATTTCTTTGAGCAGTCTTTTGTAATTTCATTGTAAAGATCTTTCACATCTCTGGTTAGGAAGATGCTGAGGTATTTCTCTTTTTTTGTGGCTATTGTGAATGGAATTGTGGTTTTTATTTGGGTTTCTGTTTGCTTATTATTGGTGTAAAGAAATGCGATTATCTTTTGCACATTTATTTTTTATCCTGACACTTTGCCAAAGGTCTTTATCAATGTAAGGAGGTTTTTGACAGATTCTCTTGGGTTTTCAAGGTACACAATCATATCGTCTGCAAAGAGAGATAACTTGACTTCCTCTTTTCCTATTTGGATACCCCTGATTGTCTCCTCTTCTCTGATTGCTCAAGCCAGGACTTCCAATACTGTGTTGAACAGGAGGAGTGAGAGTGGGCATCCTTGTCATGTTCCAGTTTTCAGGGGAAATGGTTCCAATTTTGTCCATTTAGGAGTATGCTGGCTGTGGGTTTCTCATAGATGCCTTTTACTATTTTGAGGTATGTTCCCCATATGCCTAGATGTTCAAGGGTTTTTGTCAAGAAAGAGGTGCTGGTTTTTATCAAAAGCTTTTTCTGCATCTAATGATATAATCATGTGGTTTTTGTTTTGACATCTGTTGATGTATTCAATTACATTATGGTTTTACGAATGTTGAACCAGCCTTGCATCCCTGGTATGAAACCTACTTGGTCATGATGGATGATTTTTGAGATGTATTGTTGAATCTGGTTTGCTAGGATCTTGTTGAGAATTTTAGCATCTATGTTCATCAAAGATATTGGCCTGTAGTTCTCTTTCTTTGTTGGATATTTACCTGGCTTGGGTATCAGTGTGATGTTGGCTTTTTAAAATCATTTGGGGAGAGTTCCATCTTTTTTATCACCTGGAATACCTTCAGTAGGATTGGTATCAGATCCTCCTTAAATGTCTCATAGAATTCTGCTGGAAAGTCATCTGGACCAGGGGTTTTTTGGTAGGTAGTTTTTTAATTGCATAGTCGATTTCCTTGAATGTTATTGGTCTATTTAGGGTCTCAATTTCTTCTTGTTCCAAACTAGGCAGGTTATGTGATGCCAGAAAGTCCTCCATTTCCTTAAGGCTTTCAAGTTTGTTTCCATACATATGTACGTAGTAGTCTCTAATGATCTTTTGTATTCCTTCAGGGTCAGATGTGACTTCATCTTTTGTGTTTCTGATTGTGCTTATTTGGGTTTTTTCTCTTTTTTTCTTGGTCAGTCTAGGTAGGGGACCATCAATCTTGTTTATCCTTTCGAAGAACCAGCTATTTGTTTCATTGATTTTTTTTGTATTATCTTTTTGTCTTCTATGTCCTGGATTTGGGCTTTTATTTTGGTGATTGGATTCTTCTGCTGAAATTAGAGTTTGTGTGTTCTTGCTTTTCAAGCTTCCTTAGGTGGCTTGTTAGGCTGTTAATTTGTGATTTTCCATTTTCTTCATGTGCATTTTTAGGTATATAAATTCCCCTCTTACTACAGCTTTCATGGCTTCCCAGGAATTTTGGTAAGATGTTTCTTCATTTTCATTTGTTTCCAGGTATCTTTTGATCTCTGTTTTGTTTTCATCATTGGCCCAGGAGTTATCATCATGCTGTTTAGTGTCCATGTCTTTGTGGGTTTTGGGGGAACCTTGTGGGTGTCAATGCTTATTTTTATTCACTTGTGGTCCAAGAAGGTGCATGGTAGAATATCGGTCCTTTTAAATTTGCTTATGCTTGATTTATGGCCAATTATGTGGTCGATCTCAGAATATGTTCCATGTGGTGATGAGTAGGATGTTTATTCTGTGGTCTTTGGATGGAATGTTCTGTTGGTATCAATTAAATCCATTTGGTCCAGAGTCACACTGAGGTTCTGGATCTCTTTGCTGATTTTTTTTCCTGATGATCTGTCTAGGGTTTTGAGTGGGGTATTAATGTTCCCAGTTATGGTGGTGTTAAAGGCAATACCTTTCTTTAGTTTTCCTAGAAGTTGCTTTACAAAAGTTGGTGCACCTATGTTGGGTGCATATATGTTTTGGATAGATATTTCTTGTTGATGGAGTGAACCTTTTATCATGATGTAGTGACCCTGTGTATCTTTTTTAATTTTTGATAGCTTAAATGGTATTTTGTCTGAAATTAGGATTGCGACTCCTCCTTTCTTTTGTGTTCCATTTGCCTGAAAATTTGTTTCCCATTCTGATTTTGAGTCTGTGTATGTCCTTTCTAGTGAGATGGGTCTCTTAAAGGCAGTATATTGTTACCTGGTGATATTTTATCCATTTTATCATTCTATGTCTTTTCAATGGTGCATTTAGTCTATTCGCATTCAGGCTAATTATTGAAATGTGAGAGCTCATCCCTATCATAGAGTTCTTATAGAATTGTTGTTCTTCCACTTGTTTTTTTTTTTTTTTGTCTTTCTTTTGGTTTTAGGTTTGATTCATGTATATTTTATTCTTTTCCCTGTACTCTTGTGAAGAACGTTGTTCTTGTTTCCTTTTCTTCTCTGTTTAGTACTTTCTCAAGTGTTTTACGTAGAGGTGGTTTGGTGGCAGCATAAGTTCTTAGGGATTGGATATCTGGGAAAGATTTTAATTCTTCCCTCACTGATGAAGCTTA
>NW_007253926.1:52966-69030 GCF_000164805.1 Carlito syrichta
TGAATGTGTATTCTGTGGTCTTTGGATGGAGTGTTCTGTAGGTATCAATTAAGTCCATTTGGTCCAGAGTCCCACTGAAGTTCCAAAACTCCTTGCTGAATTTTTGTCCTGATAATCTGTCTAGGGTTGTGAGTGGGTTATTAAAGTCCCCAGTTCTGATGGTGTTTGAGTCAATATCTTTCTTTAGTTTTCCTAAAAGTTGTTTTAAAAGTTGGCACACCTATGGTGGGTGCATATATATTTAGAATAGATATTCTTGTTGATGGAGTGAACCTTTTATTATTATGTAATGGCCCTCTGTATCTTTTTTAATTTTTGATAGGTTAAATGGTATTTTGTCTGAAATTAGGATCGCAACTCCTCCTTTCTTTTGTGTTCCATTTACCTGAAAATTTGTTTCCCATCCTCTTTGAATCTGTGCCTGTCCTTTCCAGTGAGATGGGTCTCTTGAAGGCAGTATATTGTTGCCTGGTGATATTTTATCCATTTTGCCATTCTATGTCTTTTCAGTGGTGCATTTAGTCCATTCACATTCAGACTAATTATTGAAATCTGAGAGTTCATTCTTATCATAGAGTTCTTATACAGTTGTTCTTCCACTTGGTTTTTTTGTCTTTCTTTTGGTTTTGGGGTTGGTTCATGTATATTTTATTATTTTTCCTGTACTCTCGTGAAGAATATTGTTCCTTTTTCCTTTTCTTCTGTGTTTAGTACTTTCTTAAGCGTTTCATGTAGAGGTGGTTTGGTGGCAGCATAAGTTTTTAGGGATTGGATATCTGGGAAAGATTTTAATTCTCCCTCACTGATGAAGCTTAGCTTGGTCAGATAGGTTACTCTTGGTTGAAATTGTTTATCTTTTAGGACTTTGATGATAGGGTGCCAAGCTCTCCTAGCCTGCAGGGTTTCTGGAGATAAATCTGCTACTATTCTGATTGGTCTTCCATGGTAGGTGATCTGGCCTTTTTCTCTTGCTGCCTTTAGGATTTTTTTCTTTTATGCCTACTTTGTTTAGGCAAATTATTATGTGTCTAGGAGTTGGTCTTCTCATTTGTTGTCTTGCAGGGATTCTTGGAATCTCTTGTGTTTGAATTTTTACATCACTGATTAGATAAGGGAAGTTTTCTTGAATGATTTCATGGAAAGTTTGTTCCAGTGTGGTCTCTGTCTCTCTTTCTGCCTCAGGAAGGCCAATCATTCTTAGGTTTGGTCTCTTGAAGTAATTGCTCACCTTTTGAAGGTTTTGTTCTGTCTTTTTGAGCTTATTGTCTGTGTTTTTAAGAGTTTGGGTTATTTCTATATTTTGTTCCTCAAGCTCTGAGATTCTTTCTTCTGCTTGGGTAATTCTGCTTTCCATGCTTGTCAGTTTGTCATTTATTTCATTCACAGTATTCTTTATTACTGTTATCTCAGATATCACCTCCTTCCTAGTTTCTTCTTGTGTCTCCTCAATTCTTTTTAATCTCTCCATTAATGTCTTGATATCTAGGTTTGTAGCTTGAGACCCTTCATTCTGGGGGCTCTTCATTGTTTGCATTCTGAAGTCAATTTTCTCAGTGTCAGCCCTCCCAGGGGTCTGGGAGAGACCCATACTCTTCTTTTGGTTTTTCTTCATTTATGTAGATTTTTCTCTCTCTCCCCCTTTCCCTTTCCTTCTTTAATTCTGTTTTTGAAGGAAGGTGGAGTTGCTTTTGTTTCACTTCTGCAATATCCTCTTCTTCCTTATGAGGGTCTTCTGGCTTTGTTCACTTTTGAGGTTGGAGTGTGGGCTGCAGGCTGTACTTTTTGCAGTTTTGAGGTTTAATTGAGGGATAAGCTGTTGTTCAGAATGTATTTGCTGATTTTAGCATCCACGAACAGGTGTATGAGCACACTGGAACCTATTTTCCTCTGCCTTACAATCTGTCCATGCAGCAGTATGTGGGCTTCATCCCCAGATTAAAAGAGGGTATAAAAGAGGAAAATAACGGAGGAAGGGGGGGTCAATAGAAAGTTAGAAAGAGAGAAGAGCAAGAGGCAAAACAGACATATATACCAACTATCAGGTGAGAAAGAGACACAAGGCCGGAGAGAAGTGAAAAAAGACACATAAGAAAGATTCCCTAAAGAATACTGGTAGCTACACAGAGACAGACCAATAAAATCATGAAACAGTGTAAGTCAGAAAGCAAACAACAAAAGTGATCAAAACAGTCAAAATGATAAAATCTAAAGTCAAAATAAGAAATCAGACTAAAGTCACTTCAGGTCTGATCTCTCGTCTCTCCCCTTTGTTTTTCGTTGCAGGCAGCTAGATTTACTCGCAGTTTGGGTTTTTTTTTTTTTTTTTTTAGCCTGCTGCCTGGGAGTTGCTTTTATCTGATCTGATTCAGCATAGGGGTGGGGCTTTGTCTCCTGTTTAGCAACGTTACCTTAGGAACCGAAGTGGCGGTTGTTGATAGGTGGGCGGGGCAATGGAAATCTCTGCCTGGAGAATGGCTGAGGGAGTTTCTCTTTCACAGATCCATTTCTCTCTGCTTGTCTGGATCCCCAAGCTTGGGATTACACGCTGAGTGCCTCAGCCAGGGTGGGGGCCCAGAGCTCCAGAGCTCCAAAGCTCCAAAGGGCAGGCAGTAAGTGGCGAGAGTGGCTGGGCCCCCCACAGGTTACATCAGCCAGGAATGGGACTGGTGTCTCTGAGGGGCAGGCGCCCAGAGCCTTCCTGAGTGACCGGCAGCTTGGTGCTGGGTGCTGGATGAGAGACGATGTAGCCAGGGAGGGGGCCGAGATCTGAGACTCCCACAGATGTGGGAGTTGTGTATGGTGGAACAGCAGCAGCAGGGGGCTGCAATATCTGGCCCTGCATAGGACCGAAGGTCCGCAGGCCTCAGACCAGCGTGGCTGGTGGTGGGCTGAGGGATGGGGGAAGAAAAGTAAGAGTCTTTTTGGGAACTTATGTTCAGAGAATCTCACGAGTCCCCCTATGCTGTCACCATCTTACTGGAACCTTGGACCCTAATTTTCAACAGCAACTCAGAAAATGCACAAGCACATGCCAGACATTTAAAGCAATAAATTACCATCATGTTATTCCTTGAGAAATCAATCACTAAGGATTTTAAATATGGTAATTTATAATGGGAAAATTCTACCCATCCCATGTTGTTGATTTGAAACCTAATTTGGTAATTAGCATGAAAATGAGTAAGTAATTTTAAAATGTTTTGAATTATTTTATGATTTTTCTTTTTCCTCCGTACTTTTTTATAATATTTTTCATGTTAGAAGTGCCTTTTGTTTCATTGTTTTGGAAACCAGCTCTATTGACATGAATGGTCTTTTTTGTGATGTTTGGGAATGAAGCCATGGACATTTGTCAACACATTACTTTACTACATATTCAGCGAGTAATTCTCTCATATATTCCTCGTTTGAACTTTGTTGAGAACCTGCTTTAAACCAGACGCTTGACTGCCAATTTTGGCAAATATATTCCAGAGTTTAAAGATTGTTGATTTTGTGGTCTATGAACAGTTTCTTTAGCTCCTTCTATTCCTCTTCATCCCCTTCTTTCCTCTATCTATCTACCTTCTATCTACTCTCCCCTAGAATATTGTTCAGCCATGAAAAAATTAAAGAATGCTTTGCAGCATCCTGAACAAAATTGGAGACAATCATCCTAAGTTAAATAATGCTAAAATGGAAATTCAAAACTAAATACTGCATTGTATCACTTACAATGGGAGCTAATATAAGAGTCAGCAAAGGCATAAAGAATGAAATACCGGCATCTTTCAAATCAGAAAAGTCAAAGACTTTTACAATGAAAACTACAAAACATTGATCAAAGAAATCAAAGATGACACAAATGGAAAAATATTCCATGCTCGTGGATTGGAAGAATCAACATTGTTAAGGTGTCCATTCTACCCAAGGCAATCTACAGATTTAATGCAATACTTATTAAATTGCCAGTAGCATTCTTCTCATACCTTGAAATGACAATACAGGAATGCATATGGAAACATAAATAACCACAATAGCTAAAACAATCCAAAGCCAAAAAAAAAAAAACAAAGCAGGAGGAATCACACTCCCAGACTTTAAACTTTATTATAAAACTACAGTAATCAAAACAGCCTGGTATTGGTACAAGAACATGCATCTAGGCCAATGAAACAGGATAGAGATTTCAGAAGCAAATCCACAATTTCTCAACCAACTCATCTTTGGAAAAGCCTCCACCACCAACCACTGGTGAGAGGAGAACTTATTCAGTAAATGGTGCTGGGAAAACTGGTTGACTATGTGCAGAAGATTAAAACAAGACCTCGACATATCATCATACACAAAAATTAACTCTAAGTGGATCAGAGACCTAAATATAAAACCTTAAACTATAAGAACCTTAGAAAATGTAGGAGACATCCTTATGGAAATTGGAACTGGCAACCAATTCCTGATCAAAACCCCAAGTGCCCATGCCATAAGAGATAATATAGACATGTAGACCCTCTTCAAACTGAAAACCTTCTGCAAAGTCAAAGAAACCACCAAGAAAAGGTAAAGACAGTCCACAGACTGGGAAAAAATATTTTCCAACTGTATATTGGACAAAGGACTAACATCTAGGATCTACAGGGAACTTCAATGTGCCAAAAGGAAAAAAAACAAACAGTCCCATTACAAAGTGGGCAAAAGATATGAATGGACATTTCTCAAAAGAAGACATATAAGCAGCCAACAGATACCTGAAAAAATGTCCAGCCTCACTAGCCATCAAAGAAATGCAAATAAAAACCACACTGAGATACCACCTAATTCCAATCAGGATGCCCATCATCAATACCTCAAAAAGCTATAGATGCTGGAGAGAATGTGGCAAAAAGTTAACACTTCTACACTGCTGGTAGGGGGTGTAAACTAGTACAAACTCTGTGGAAAACAGTTTGGTGATTCCTACAAGTTCCAAAAATCACCTCTCAATACAACCCAGTGATTCCCCTTTTGGAAATATACCTGGAGGAATTCAAATCACTGTATGTAAAATTTACCTGCACATGCATGTTTATTGTGGCATTATTCACAATAGCAAAAAGTTCGAACCAACCGTACTGTCCATTGTAAGAGGGCTGGATTTTAAGAAGTAGGATATATACACGATGGAATTTTATGCAGCCATAAAGAAGGACAAAATTATGAATTTCACAGCAACTTGGATGGACTTCAAGTCTACTATACTGAGTGATCTATCACAGAAGCAAACTGTGTATCACATGTTCTCATTCATAAGTGGACCTTGAACAATTATCATAATACTATAAGAAAAGGATTGGCAATAGTGGGAAACTTCCAGGAAATGGGGGGTAGACCTCATCAGCAAGGGTACCTGCATAATGAACATTTGTATACCTAACCCTGAATTGTATCCCACATCTTAAAAATAAAAAAAATCCAAAAAAAATTGTACCTTGGACACTGGAGACTCTGAAGGGGGAGAGTGAGAAGAGGAGGAGGGTTGAAAACTCGTCTATCAGGTACAATGTGCACTAGTGGGGGAGATGAACAAAACTTGAAATGATAGTATTAAAAGAATGCAATATTTGCAAAAATGTACTAGATTGACAATAAAAGGCACACTATAAAGTGTTGGTTAACTTGAGGAAAGATTCATAAAAACTATTAAATCCTAAAGAAAGCAATATGTTGGAAACAGTCAGCACCACATTAAGGAGCTGGAGGGAGAGTCCAACAGACATTCCATTGGAGTCCTGAACAGGGAAGAGATTGGTGCAGGAAAAATAATTTGAGGAAATAATATTTTAAATATTTGGCAAAGTTGTCAGTTTAGAAATTCAAGACACAAACCTTAAAGTAGATAAACCCAAAGCTATATATACATATATTTAATAAACTGCTGAATATTGAAGGTAAAGAAGAAATATGCATGTTACTTTTCAACACAGTGTGTGTGAAAAAAAGATTTGAATAACTGCAGATTTATTATTAGAAACCATGAATGGAAGACATCATGGAAGCATATCATTAAAGCACAGACATGTGGCACATAAGGATGTTTTAGTCAACATCAGTCTGTATCCACAGCAATGGTCCTTCAAGTTTATATAGTAGCAGAAAAATTTCTATTGCCTAGTGACATCATAGATGTGAAGTTGTAGCACACACATTACTCATGGGTTTGTGGTCATGCTGGTATAAACAAATCTACTACACAGTCAGTCACATACAAGTATATGACACATAATTACATGCACTAGATAATACCCAGTGATTGTAAATGACTATGTTAATGGTTTATGTATTTACTGTACTATATTTTTTGCAATTATTTGTAGTATACTCCTACTAGTCATCTAAAATTAACTGTAAAACAGCTTAGCCGGTCCTAAAAGAGGTATTCCAGAAACAGGCATTGTTATCATAGAAGATGACAGCTTTACACATGTTAATTGTCACTGAAGAATTTCCTGTGGGACATGAGACAGCGGGAGATAGTGATCTTTGGTGACTCTGCCCCTATATTGGCCTAAACTAATGTGTGTTTGTGTCTTAATTTAGAAAAACTTAAAAAGTAAAATCTCTCCATTATAAGAGTTTCATCACATTGTAGTCATCTATTTAGTTGTACTAGTTACTGAGGAAAATATATAGTTGTTATGTAGTATCAGAACTAATTTTTTAAAATATATATTCACATAAAATAGCCACAGATACATTAGTTCTTTGGGTTTAAGTAAAACATTTTAATCACCTGTCTCTGATGATCTGATTAATCATGTAAAGGAAAAACATTTTGGACTATCCCAAAGATAATCTGAATTCCTTTATAGTTATCATTGTCTGTAGAGTGCAATCAACATTTTTAATTGTTGTTGATCCTAGTCTGTTTTTGTTTCCAGAGAATTCCTCTAAGGCCTTCAATGATATTGTAGTAAATATCTTCTCAGTTCATTGTACTTCCTTTACCTCTACTGTCTCACTTATGTAATTTTAAAAAACCAAGTGAATTGTTTATATAATGCTTATAATCTGTCCAAAGTCTCCGTTACAATTGTTTTCAGATAATATTCTTTGACTTTTTTATATAAAATTAAAAAGGCATGTATTACATATAGACTATAAATTCTGTCCACATACAGTCCTAAAATTTTTTTAAATTTCTTCTTTTTTTTGAGGGCAAAATATTACTTTGACAAGGACCAATCATTTTAGTCAGTTTGGTTATATTGTTCTCCATGTAAGAGAAAATGGATTTAGGTATGGTATTGTGTCTTGGTCTTTATAGTATCTATATAAATTCTTTATTATTTTTTGAGGATATTTAAATCTGAACGTGAAAACAAAATACAGCAAAATGATAAAAAGACTAAAACTATTGAATGGTAGTGGCTGAAAGAATGCTTCAATGTATTATAATTACATTAAATTTGCAAAAACATGCAGGGAGATATTTTACTTCTCAGTTCTCTCAGTGTTACAAGTATCATACACCCAATTCAAACAGTCTGATTATGCAGAATATCTCCATTTGTAAGTCATATAGTCATGTGTTAAATGGAATCCCCCATTTGGCTGTACACTGGTATCACTTGGAGAACTTCAAAAAATTTCCCCAGCTCTTGATTTATGTGTTGAGTTCTGAAGTGGAGACCAGGCATGGTTTTTTTAAGAACCCTTTAAGTAATTGAAATTTGAATTGATAGCCACTGCTCAAGAACTCAAATAAGGATATAAATGCTGCTTCTCTACCAAGAAGAAATGAATCTGTGAAAGGCATTCTGACTATTTCAGAATTTCCAGAAATGTTCCATTCCTACTACTAATATCAAAGATTAAAAAATAAACTTGTTATAGCTTGGTGTTAATATCTATGTCTGTGTTATTATCAGAAACATGAAACCAAGATTCAACCAAGAAATGTGGACCACTATTATCCAAAAACAGGGGGACATATGTAAAACACAGTTAAAATTTGCTCTGGCATTGTACATAATACATGAATTTCTTAAGAGTATACCAATACTATTAGACAAATAAGTATCTTGTGCATCTCCTAAACAAGAAGTCTAAATCATAAAACTCTTTTAAGAGACTAATTCAGGGCTGGTAAGTTGCAAAAAAAAAGTAAGGGGAGCCAACACTCACATGCCAGTCATCCTGCATGGATGTCCATTTATTGATCTAATCTCAGTACTAAGGCTAATATAAGACAAAGAAGAAATCTCTGCCTCTGGGATGATGATCTTGCACTAAGAGTCAGTCAACAACTTAATTTAAACAAGATTAAATTAAACTAGTTTGATGACCTATGTCATAAGAAAGAAGATAGACAAGTGGGACCTAATTAAACTGACAAGCTTCTGCAAAGCCAAAGAAACCATCAAGAGAGCAGGGAGACTGCCTACAGACTGGGAAAAAGTATTTGCCAACTCCAAGTCTGACAAAGTCTTAACATCTTGGATCTACAAGGAATTCAGATTGCTGAAAAGAAAAAAACAAACAGTCCCATTATAAAATGGGCAAAAAATATGAACAGACACTTCACAAAGGAAGACATCTGAGCAGCCAACAGACACATGACAAAATGTTCAACCTCACTAATCATCAGGGAGATGCAAATCAAAACCACGCTAAGATACCACCTAACTCCAGTGAGAATGGCAATTAACAATAACTCAAAAAATAACAGTTGCTGGAGAGGGTGTGGCAAAAAGGGAACACTTCTACACTGTTGGTGGGAGTGTAAACTAGTGCAACCTCTGTGGAAAGCAGTGTGGCGATTCCTAAAAGCTCTAAATATCAACCTCCCATATGACCCTGCAATCCCCCTACTGGGAATATACCCTGAAGAACTCGAATCACTCTATAAAAAAGATACCTGCACACGTATGTTTATCGCAGCATTGTTCACAATAGCAAGAATCTGGAAGCAACCATGCTGTCAATCAAAAGAGGACTGGATTAAAAAAATGTGGTACATATACACACTAGAATACTACACAGCCATAAAAAAAAAACAAAATCATGAATTTTGCAGCAACCTGGATGGAACCAGAGTCTATAATACTGAGTGACCTCTCACAGAAACAAAGATCTGTGTATCACATGTTCTCACTCATATAGTGGACCTTGAGCATCCAATGTAATACTATAAGAAAATGACTGACAGTAATGAGAAACTATGGCAGGAGAGGGAGATGAAAATAACGGTAGTAAATATCTGTCTGGGGACAGGGAGACACCTCTTATCAACAAGGTACCTGAATGAAGCATTATATAAAAACAAAAGACAGCACAATACACTGATTGAATGACTAGTGAATTGTGGGTGTCATCTAGAAATAGATTGAGGTAATAAGAATGAAGCTATGGTATTCAGAAAGAGTTAAACTAAAACAATGTGATGCTGGCATATGGGAATCCTTGTATGCTTTCTCACACTATTTTTATCATTTCAAATTATTTAAGTCTAGAGAAGAAAACTCTTTGAGTTCTTCTTGAACTTCTCTTTATGAATGAAGTAAAAAATATTAACAGTCTTGTCACATATACTGGAAAAGTTCCTCCAAGCATTCTTGAGATAGTTTCATGCACATATAATAAAAAGAACTTATTGCCCATGTATTTTCACAGATCTTTGCAGAATACTATAGAATTTTTTGCTATTGTCTCTACTTTTAATAATTAAAAAATATCAATTTTCCTAGGACTAATTTCCATAAGATGCAGTGAAATCTTACCATCCTGCTATACTTGTCTTTCAAGCTGAATTCCTTTCTTATCCACTGTGTAGATTCCTAGAACCATAGAAACTAAAGGTACAAGATAGTGGCGAAGAGTTTGGCCAAATTCCCGTGGTGAAAACTTGTTCTATCACATTTTAGCTGACTGATCTTTAGCAAACTACTGTTGCTGTTTGATTCGATTTCTATAAAATAGGAATATTTATAGTGTTTGCACATTAAGGCTTTCAAAAATTAATTTACAGATTTATCCTCCAAGAACCTTCTTCAAATGCTAAGCTCCTTAACTCTGTGTAATGTTTAGTCCAATCATCTGCAGGCTTAAACAATGTCCAGATGATACTTGTTAAAATTTGCTGATTAGTGTCAAATTTTAAGTTGCAAGTGATTACATCAAGGTGTCTGCACAAGGGGATTATTGTGAAGACCAAATGAATTTATCAATGTATAATGACTAATTCAGGGAATTTCACATAGCAAGTTATCATAAATTATCATTAACATTATAAGGGAAATGAAAATTATGTGACCTAGTATATTTATTTTCCAGATGAAATGTGTTAACAAGGTGGTTGACATAACTCATAAAATGTCTCATGAAATAATTCCAGAGAAGTCTGGTTGCCTAGTGTTTCTTTCTCCCAACTTTGATCACGTTATCCCTTTGCCATCGTCTAGAATATATTCTAGTGCTACTTATGGCAGACTGGTTTTATACATTCATCAAACTCGTAAGTTGTTACCATCCCGGGAAGACTTTCACAATTGCCCCAAATCACTGTTGTCTGCCTGCACTTTTGAACTGTTATTTACTTTCTCTTCTCTGCTAATTCTTTGGTACTTACATGTTCCTTTGTTGAAAATGTTTAAAGCATATCCCAAATCACTTAAATGAATGCATCAACTGATATTTTTTGTTCTTGTGGTCCTTGTGCATACCTTTAAAATGTCCTTGATAATTAATAAGTGGTGATTGATTGATCAAAAGATTACTCATACTCAGAATAAATGTACCTCCATAATGTTAGTAAGCAACTTGTCCTGGAAAAGATGAACATCCATGTTTCCCTTTATAACTTTTAAAAATAGTATAGTCTTGATTTCTTTCATAGGTTCTTTAAAAAAAAAAAAAGGAAACGTTTTAGAATTGGAACACTTGACTTTGAGTACCCAGGTCTACCATGTGAATATACATAATGGTCACTTTAATTTTCTTAATTTTCTCATGTATTAAATGAAGATATTAAATGTTCCAACTTCTTATTATTCAAGGTGTATGAGATCATTACCTGGTTCAGAAAAAGGCTACACAATGCAATGCCTGGCAAACTAGAATCAATTTGGGATATTTTCAGAGTTATCAGGATAGAAATATGCTGTTTCCACCAGGAATAATGAAACAATGAATTGAAACACTGTCAGTTGCTGCTGGCGAACAGAATTTTTTAAATTATTGAAAATAAAACTGATGAGAAAGAGATGCAGAGAGAGAGAGAACAGAGAATGAGAGATAAGGAGACAGAGAAGGAGGGAGAGAGAGAAAAGAGATAGGCAGAGAGGAAAAAAGAAAGAGAGAATGAGATACAGAGGAAAGGGGAAAAGAAGAGAGAGAGAGAGAGAGACTCTAACTCATCTGGAGTCCCAGATCCAACTTTGACAAAAAACCTTTGTAGCTGAGCCTCACAGCCCATTGAAAAGTCTTGTTTTGTTTGCCTTAGACTGTTGGAATTGGGTGTTTGTCCACCTGCAGCACAGAAACATGTGGCCAGTAAATCTCTCTCTGCCTGCTTTTGTGAATATCATGTATTATTATGCACTGAAACATTCTGATACCAACCAACATTCAATATGTTTGGCCTTCTTTTGTTTGTCTTTTCTTCTTGCAGTTTCATAAGCTTTTTTCATATTCAGATTTAAATATCTCAAAAATACATAGAGGAATTATGCAAGTACTATAAAAGCCAAGATACCATACTATAATGTAAACCCCATTTACTCTCACATGCAGAACAGCATATCCCACCTGACTACGAAGATTGGTGTTCTATCAAAGTAATACTCCCCCTCTCAAAAAGAAAAGAAAAAAAAATTTGGAGCTTTGTGTGGACAGAATTATAACCTATATACAATACATGCCTATTTTTTCATTTTATTTAAAAGAAGTTATAGAATAAAGTATGAAAAGTATTGTAACTGAGGCTTTGCACAGATTTTATAAACATTATAAAAAAATCCCAATTGGTTTTTAAAAATTCCATGAGTGAGACTTGGCGTCATCGGAATAATATTTAGCTGAGGAATTATATTGAACTTAGGAGAAGTTTAGCACAAAATTCTAAACATATATGAATTCTCCGACAGCAAAAATAGAATAGGATCAACACTTAAAATATTGATTGTAATCTACAGACAGCAATAGCCTATAAGGGGATTTAGACTCTTTTTCTTTTCTTTTCTTTTCTTTTTTTGAGTTGGAGTCTCACTCCGTCGCCCAGACTGGAGTGCAGTGGCCGCTCCCGGCCACCGCAACCTCGACCTGCTGGGCTCCGGCGATCCTTCCGCCTCAGCCTTCCAAGTAGCTGGAACTACGTGCTACCACGCCCGGCTAATTTTTTAATTTATTGTAGAGATGAGGTCTCGCCTGCACAGGCGGGTCTCAAACCTGCAGGCTCAGGCAATCCACTCACCTCAAGCCTCCCAAAGGTGCAGGATTACAGACTGAGTCACTGAACCCGGCTGGGGATTTAGACTGTTTTCAAAATAGACAAAAAATTATGTCCTTATATGATTTTTCAGATCAACATAGATAAATAATTAAATCAAGGATTATGCTTAAAGGCAACTCTGAAAAACTAAGGTAACTATGACTATTTTATGTGAAATACTTAAAGAAAAACAAAACTTGTCCTGGAATTATAGAACAACTATATATTTTCCTTAGTAACTTGCATAATTTAATAGATGAATACAATGTGTTGGAACTCTATAATGACTAGTGGTTTTGTAAATTTAATTCAAGAATAATTAATTTGAATGTTTCTCCTGATTTTTTTTTTTTTTTCAGTTGGAGTCTCACTCTGTCACCCAGACTGGAGTGCAGTGGTCGCTCCCGGCCACCGCAGCCTCGCCCGCTGGGCTCCAGCGATCCTTCCGCCTCAACCTTCCAAGTAGCCAGAATTACAGGCATGCACTACCATGCCTGGCTGATTTTTTGATTTATTGTAGAGATGAGGTCTCGCTGCCCAGGCAGGTCTCGAACCCGCGGGCTCAGGCAATCCACTCACCTCAGCCTCCCAAAGGCGCGGAATTACAGGCTGAGCCACCGAACCCAGCTTCTCCTGGTTTTATAAATATAATTAAAGTTGACACCATCATTTAAACTTATATTTATCTATTTTTATATTGCCAACAGCCCAATAAAGAATTGCCCATATCATCGTATTGGAGAACCACAGAATTTTATAAAAATGACCCTAGAAATCACATGTTCCACATTCTTACTCTTACAGAGAAGGGCGCTTGCCTGAAAAGATGTAAAGATAACCCATTGGTTCCAAAGAATTAGTAGAAAAAATGGGGGAGAAAAGTGTGTTGTTTCCTTGGCTACAGTGAACCTTGTTTTTCTCACCCAGTTTCTCTCTTTTGTGAATAGAACTGGCTCATCTCAAAGTAAATGTTCAAATCCTAACCCCCAGTAACTATAAATGTAACTTTTTTTGGTAATCAGTTCTTGCCAGATGTATTGAAGTTAGAATGAGGTCCTACTAGATTCCTCCAGTGGATCCTACTCCGTGACTGGGAGCCTTAGGAGAAGAGGAAGACTTGGGGAAAGCGACAGGCTCAGGGGAGAGCAAATGTGAAGGCACAGGCAGACATTATGTGAAGACACAGGCAGAGAATGGGATGATACATCTAGCACAAATGTCTTTTTTTACCCACACAACTTCACAGATACAAGGTTTGTTCTTACCCTGGGTCTCAGCAACCTCAGCGTGCATTTATCTTGTTGTTGTTGTCTTGGTCTTAGTGATTTCTTTTTTTTTTTTTCACTTAAGGGAAGCACCTCATGTCTTTTCTTTTGTATATCCAAATTGCCAGCATCACTCTTCTTGCACATTGGGGTCAGTACAAAAATCAAATGAGGGTTATTTGGACACAAGAACTGCAATACCATGACAGTCTAACTGATAAAACAGATGACTACTAAGCAACTAATTGGAGGCCAGCATGGACAACATGGGGCTTGTGAACACAGGGATGAATCAAATCCATGGAAGAAGAGTTTTTCTTGTTACTCAGAATAGCAAGCAACTTAAAACGGAAGCCACAGAAAGGAAAACTATGGATAGGGGGATTTATTGTATGAGAAACAACATATGAAGTCGCAGGGAGAAGCTGCCACCTATAAGAAACAAACTCTTACCAGACACAGATCTGCCAGCACCTTGACCTTATACTTTCCAGCCCCTGGAACTATGAGAAATAGATATTTCTCATCATACTCCACCAGTTTATAATATTTTTGTTACAACAACTTGAACAAACTAAGCAGGTGGCATGGTACATAATTTCCCACACTTTAAGCTATCTGTATTAAATATGAAGTGTATTTTTGGTCAGAATAGAGCTAGTTCACTTTTTAAAATCTCACCTGGGAAATTCTCTCTTTAAAATTGATGTGTTTAGGTTGTCGACAGTTAATATAATTACTGACAGATTTGAATTTAGGTATATGGTTCTGTTATATTTCTGTTTTTTTCCTCTTTTCCTTCCTTTAAAAAGCAACTTGAAAGTGTTTTAGTAGTTCATGTTAATTTTTTCCATTGGAATTTGGCTGTATGTCTCTGTGATACCTTTTAGTGATTGTTCTGGACATTTATAAAAATACATATATGAGGAGAGCAAAAAACAACTTATAAGAAATTGTCAATTTATTCTTGCATGTTTAAACTTCAGTTACTTTTAAAATACTCTCCGTGGGATGCAATACACCTATCTAGATGCTTTTTTTTTTCCTCCTCAAAAGTTTTTGAACTCATCAATTTTTGTGCCTTTTAATTCATTGACTGTTTTTTGTTTCACCTCTTCTACATTGATAAAATGTTTCTCTTTCAGGACTTTTTCAATGAGAGAATCAAAAAGTCTCTCAGCATGAGATCAGGTGAATAAGGGGGTGGGGAAAAGGGTCATGCTGTTTTTTGGTCAAAAACTGCTGAACACTCAGTGTGATATAGGTAGGTCTGTTGTCATGGTGGAAGAACCAGTCCCCTATTTGCGGTAATTCAGGATGGTAATTCCACTAATTGTATTCAACCTTCAAAAAAATTTCAGATAAAAACTTTGCTTGACTGCTTGATTCGGAGGAACAAATAAATTCCAAGTGTACTACAATGGGTTCAGTCTCCAAAATATTATTTTGGATTTTTTTGGTCCCTCTTATACATGCTTATATACAGATATATAAATATAAACTATATGCAAACCTACACACATTTATCTTTAACTAGATACGTATAACACATATACAAGTATGCTTCTTTTCAAAGTCTTTTTAGAGGTAATGTTGTCTTTTCCAATTAAATCCCAAAGCCTACTTCAATTTTATGCTTTCGGGGCTGGAAGTTGCTCTCGATCAGTCAGTGGGATTAGGGTTTTGTTTTTTTTTTTTTTTGAGTTGGAGTCTCACTCTGTCACCCAGGCTGGAGTGCAGTGGCCACTCCCAGCCACTGCAGCATCGACCTGCTGGGCTCTGGCGATCCTTTCACCTCAGCCTTCCAAGTAGCTGGAACTACAGGCACACGCTACCACACCTGGCTAATTTTTTTTGATTTATTGTAGAGATGAGGTCCCACCAAGTTGCCCAGGTGGGTCTCGAACCCACGGGCTCAGGCAATCCACTCACCTCAGCCTCCCAAAGCACGAGATTACAGGCTGAGCCACCAAGCCCGGCTTGATACAATTTTAAATTTTTGATTATTGAGACTTGACTTATGGCCTATTGCATAATCTAACATGGAGAATGTTCCATGTGCTGATGAAAAAAAGTTTATATTCTGCATTTTTGTGCTATATTATTCTGTATATATCTGTTAGATCCATTTGCTCTAGGGTCCTCTTTAACTGCAATGTTTCTTTGTTGACTTTTTTCGTTTATGAATTTCCATTGCCTCTGTGTACTTTTTAAATCTCCCTCTGTTAGTGTGTTTCTATCCATCTCTTAGGTCCAATAAAATAGGTTTTACAACACTGTGAGCTCCAGTCTTGGGTGTGTGTATGTGTGTGTGTGTGTGTGTGTGTGTGTGTGTGTGTGTGTGTGTATCTGAA